>NW_015113159.1:242924-275886 GCF_001443285.1 Poecilia latipinna | reverse complement strand
GCTTTTACTATGCTGTTCTTTAATGGAAAACCTGTTTTGTTCATTTTGTTCAATAAAGGTTTTTTAAAAAGTAGATGAAGACGACATCCGGCGGAAGTAAAACACAATGCGCTAACAGCGTTAGCTTATAAGTGTCTTTGTGTTTATCGTCGGTTAAAAAACGATTTTTGCTTTGTTGGCTTAATGTTTTAGTGTCTACAGTAAAATAACTTCGGTTAATCATCTGAGAGAATTCATAAGAGATCGACTAACTGCTGCTGCCGGAGAAATATTCATCTATATCGATCCTCAGCTCAGACTGCTGGATACAACTGGAAACTCCAAGTCATCTCGGAACCTCCCTGTATGTTAACATCACGGTTCTGAATAAAATAACACCGAAATACAGAGAATATTATCAGGGAACTAGTTCTCCCCGCGGAGGACGCAGGACATTCCCTTGTTTTGTTACATCTCGATGGTTTGCTTTATTCGTCACTGTTTGTGTTTTCGGGCTGTTTTGTTAGGAGTTGAAGTGCATTTTGGTCCTGATGTGTTTATTTTTGTTGTTTTCGTGATGTGAAACAGAAGAGAGTTCCAGAAGGAGTGTAATCTACAGCTTCGTTAGGATTCTTCTGTGATTCATGGTATAAACAGTATTTCTTGCTACATTTTAGAATTTCAGCAAGTCAATCAAATAATATCAAAAATAACCAGAGTAAATAAAACGTACAGTTGTACAATTATTTTGTTACATTAAAAGACCTTCATTTCTTTATACCATAAAACTACGAAGCTCCCATTCATCTTACCATATTTATATTGATACTTTATTACTGTTTATTATATTATTAGTGGAGTCTTGCAGTAAAATTTTGCCAACTATGCACATTTTAAATTTAGTTGATGACAAATAAAGTCTGTCTGTGTCTATTACACAGCCAGATGCCAAATCCAGATTTTCCACAGTAGGCTTTAGTAAATTATGGAGGGCTCTTTTTTTGACGGCACCGGAAGAGTCCAGTGTTTTGACTTATGATCCTCCTCTGACGTCACTGAGGCTGTAAAATCAGACAGGTGGCTGGACGACATGTAAACATGGAGGACTGACAAAAGATTCGTGCTGCAGGGGGTCTGTTGGTTTTAGTAAATCTGATTCTAGCTGAGAAAACTAATTCTCCTGTTTTAGCAGAAGAAAATTACTTACTGAACCAAATGGTAGGATGTAGGAAAACACAACAAAACTTTATCCTAAGAATCCTTAATTCAGCTTAGAAATACTTATATTACAGGTGACCTTTCTTGTCATTTATTTTTCTTTTAAATGTGACCAGCATTATATCGGAGTTTAATTTCCACCACTTTCCTTTAATAACATGGAAATGTTCTAAATGTGAAAGTTTTTGACAAGTTTTCCAACCTTACCCAGAAGCTCCTGAGACACATAATTTTAATCGAACTAGTTTTACATGTTTATCTTTAAAAGCTGTTTTATAGTCAAGAGTTTTGGGATATTTATACCCTGAAATTCTTTGCAGACTTCATCTATTGGGTTTTTACAGAAATGTCATTATTAATGTTCTGCTGTTCTTCCCTCAGGTTTTCCACGGCATCATGTCTGTTACTTCAGAGGTTCCGGTTGATGATCTTCTCATTAACAAAGAGAGACGGATAAAAGAGGAAGGGGAGGAACCAGAACCACGGCCAAATAAAGCAGAAACAATCCAGCTGTGGGTCGTTCAGGATGACGGACAGCTCATCTTGAAGCGGGAGACCAGCACCTCTACAGCAACTCGTGTTTATGAAGAAATGTGCCACAAAGAACCAGAACTGGACCAGGTGATGAAGACAAAAGAGGAACCAGAACCTGTAGAGATTAAAAAGGAACCAGAAGATCCAGAACCTGTGAAGATTAAAGAGGAAGAGGAGGATTGCAATCAGGTTAAATATCATCTTGTAGTGAAGGAGGAGCCTGAATCCTTTATGGTGACTCCAACTAATGATCAAAATCACAACAGTGAACCAGAACCAGACAAGAACCAGCCTGAAGATGGAAGCAACCAGAACGACTCAGGATCCAGTAGAAATCATGACGACAGTGTGGACATTTCAGAACTACAAGGGCAAAAATCAGATTTTCACCAGTGTAACATTTGTGGTAAACGTTTCACTAAGCCTTACTACTTAACTGCTCACTTGAAAACCCACATGAAGGATAAGCCGTATTGTAAAATATGTGATAAATATTTTACCAGGCGGTCGTACTTGACGGTTCACATGAGGAACCACTCAGACGGACCTGTGCAGAAACTATTTCCTTGTGAGATTTGTGAAAAGTCGTTCAAACGGAGCAGTCATTTAGCTTCTCACCTCAGAACTCACACAGGTGAAAAGCAGCTGCCTTGTAATATGTGTGATAAATCTTTTACAAAGAGAAGTAATTTATTATCTCATCTCAGAACTCACACAGGCGAACAGCCATATCATTGTGAACTTTGTGATAGATCTTTTAAACATGGTAGCAACTTGTTGCGTCACCTCAGAACTCACACAGGGGAGAAGCCATACCTCTGTGAACTGTGTGACAGATCTTTCACACAGAAAGCCTGTTTAGACGATCACCTGAGAACTCACACCCGGGAGAGACCGTTTAGTTGTGGGTCCTGTGATAAATCTTTCATACATCATAGTGATCTGACCTGCCATATGAGAATTCACACAGGTGAGAAACCATATTCTTGTAAGCATTGTGATCAAACTTTCAGATGGAGAAAAAGTTTAGTTCTTCACCTTAAAACTCATACAGACGAGACTGACAAAAAACCTTAGCTAGCTGCTGCTAAACAGCCAGTACTTGCTAACTCTGCTAAAAGTGTCCACCCCATTACTCCTCTGGTTGCTTGTGAAGGAATTAGCAGCTATAGAATAATGTGAGGAAAAGTGAACAGACGGCGAATCTGATTGGATCCATGTATTTAGTGTAAAAAATAATGTTAGAACAAAGTGATCTGTGATTCTTTCCCCAGTGGGAACATTTCTGAGCAGTGGCTGCTTTCAAAGCCTTAGGAAGAACCTGGTGAAACTGGTTTTTCATCAAAACTATGACAGTAGAGCACATCAGTCACACAGGCTCCTGTAGATATACACTTAATGATTTGTCAAATTTTGGAACAGCTTTTCTAAATCAAGGTTAAAATCCCTTTTGTTTTATTAATACAAACTGGAAAATAGATTTATTTTAGTATTTATTACAATATGTTGTGATTTGAATGAAGATGTATAATGTTTTGTTTTCATCCTCACCTGTCTTCCCTTTTCATGCTTCATGTTTATTTGGGACTTAAAATCGAGCTGAATTTCTTTAAAGAGTAAAAATATTTGTGTCCAATCTGTCTGCTTTTTTTTTTTTTTTTTTCACTTTTTTTCCTTCTAGTGAGGAAAAACTACAGCAAAAGGTCTTACAAATATTTCCAAAATTAGTGATTTTGATTGCAAAAATTTACAAAAACAATTGTAAAATCCCAGAGACACTGATTCTAGTTCATCACTGCTTTCCATCTTTCCTTTGTTGCAATGGTTGGACCCGATTGTAATGCACTTATTTAGAGATAAACATTAATATGTGATGAATTTATGCTTCTTGTATTATGGATTTTTTTTGCAGAATTTAAGAACTTCTTAATCCAGTGCAGTAAGAAACATGAATTTTTAGCTGGACATGACTGTAGTTTGTTAGTTTATGTATAGGTTGAAGTCAGTCTTGAAGCTGGTTGATTCATTTGGCAGGAAATATTTTTGTGTGGAGCAGGACTCAACTTAGAGAAAAAATATTTGTAGTCGGAGGAGAAACTTTAATTGTGATCAAAATTTCAGTAGATTAGAAATTGAAAGTGTCAAACAAGTTAAAGGAACAGTACAAAAAACAAAGGGAAGAAAAAAAGATGGCTCTAAAATATCCAACTGATTCTTGAAATGGTAAATGAGGATTTAGTCCCTTATTACATTTTTAAATGTATTATTTATCTATTTTTAAATTATATGTTTTGTCGACACTCATTGCCAGTTTGTGGCAGTAAGGCATCATTTATTTCTTTGCCGAACTTCACTACCTGCTACATGAAGAACGGAAACCTTCCAGGCATCCTTCTTGTTACCTTCGGTTCTAAAGTGGTTTTTGCTGTGTGACCTGAATATTTCAGCGTCTGCAGTAACAATATCTTCAGTTAATCATCAGAGAGCGATTAACTGCTGCTGTTGGAGAAATACTTAAAAACATTTTCCATTAGGAGGAGATCAGTCTTCAGCTCAGACTTCTGAATAACAGCTGGAAAACCCAAAGCATCAGTCCTCAGTGCAGCCGTCACACATCGAGTCCCACTTTCTGAAAAAAAGCGCCAAATTAATAGTTTTCTTTGTGGTTGTTTTTGATTTATACAGAACCCCGACTCTACGGATAGCTGTATCCACGATATGGTGATGTATGTGTTTATGCAAATAAAACTCAACTATCTGCATAATTCTCATCGATAGGTGTGAGGGTGTCATGGTTTCTTTTCCTGTGTCTCTCTATGTTGCCCTGTGATGGACTGGAAAGATGTCCATGGTGAACTTCACCTCTTGCCTAGTGACCAGTGGAGATAAACAAGCTCCTCTGTAAGGATGAGCAGACGTAGACAATGGATGATTACAAGATGAATTTATTTAGACAAACTTTTTTTCACCTTTTCTGTGTTCATACATGAAAAACCTTTTAGATTAATTGTATTTTGCTCAACCAAACTTAATGTCTCCCCTTTTTTCTGGAAGTCACTGAGTCATTCTTTCACATTTTTATGTTATATTTATGGATGACATAATGAATACCACATTATGGTATTATATAAACAGCTATTAATTTTTTAAAATAACAATTTCAATATACATATTTAAAAGTTTAATTCAAAATAAAGGAGGCTTTAATCCATTGTATTTATTACCAAGGTTTCATTTTTGCAGTGAGGGGAAACTATAATTTTTATTGTATTTTTATTTTTAGCAAAAGTGCTTTTGGCAAAACAGCCTTTTCTGTTTGACCTGCTACTGAATGGAACCTCGTTTCCATTATCATCATCATCATCATCATCATCATCATCATCATCATCATCATCATCATCATCATCATCTTAAATAAATATAGCACATTTATGATACAGTAAAATAATTAGTTTATTGTATAATTAGACCTTGCTCTGCTGTCTTATGTATGTTTATTGTTCATGTCTGTTTGTCTGATAGTTGGTCTATGTATTTTAGCTCTAAAGTGCTAAATAGTAATGTGTTTTTTACTAAATGTATTGTAATTGTTATTTTGTTCATTTAAATATGTAATTTTACTCTGATTCTTTTAAGGGAATTTTACCATTTGTCTGGGGACTGCAGGTGAAAAATAGCCTTCTGGCTAACTGGCATTTTTTCAGAAATGTAATTAATACGTGCTGTCCCTGTAAAAAATAAATCATTTAATTTTATGTAAGAAATACTGTTTGCATGTTTGGCTCATTTCCAAAATTAAATAAAATGAATTATCGGATGAAAACCCAAATGTTTAGAGCCGGAGGCGGAACTGAAGGGGTGGAAACTGTGTCTAGTGCAAATCTCCATGTGAGACTTCCGGCGGAAGTAAACCAGAAGGCGTTAGCAGCGTTAGCTTCCAGGATTCATTCTGTATATCTTTGGTTAGAAGAGGTTTTTTGCTGTGTGAGCTGAAAATTTCAGTGTCTGCATAAACAATATCTTCTTTTCATCATGAGAGAGAATTCACCAGAGTCTAGCTGCTGCTGCGGGAGAAATATTGAACTTCATTAACTTGAATGGAAATGCCTGATTTCATGAAAAGCGTCTGTGAATGTCCTGATAAAGCGATATAAAGGTCTGATGTCATAATTTGGAGGAGGATATCGATCATCAGCTCAGACTGTCGGATATCAGCTGGAAAACTCAAATTATTTCGGAACCTCCCGGTACGTTCACTGTGCGGTTTTGAATGAAAAGAGTCAGGGAACTAGTTGATACCGCGGAGGAATCAGGACATGTGTGTGATTTGGATTGCTTTGTTCATCACTCTTTGTGTTTTTGACCTGAGTCTTGTTAGCAGTTGTTGCTTGGGGTTTATTTCGGGCTGAATGTCTTTATGTTTGTAGTTTTCTTTGTGAAACGCAGCGCAGGGCTGCAGCACCGGAAGAGTCCAGTGTTCGTGTCTTAAGACCCTCCGGGTTTCCTGACGTCACTGTGGCTGTAAAACCAGACAGGTGGCTGGACGACGTGTAAACATGGAGGACTGACACAAAGACTCGTGTTTCAGGGGGTCTGTCGGCTTTAGTAAACATCATGTTTAATTGAGAGATATTTTGCCTATGTTTACAATATTATTTTTAAAAACTAATTTTATATGTTACAGTAAAGGACATTAGTAAAATAATAATCCTTAAAGTCCAGATTGTATTAAATGAACTTTAAACATTTGCATTAATGTTCTACTGTTCTTCCCTCAGGTCTTGCGCAGCATCATGTCTGTTACTACTTCAGATGTTCTGGTTGATGATCAGAGACGGATAAAAGAGGAGCAGGAGGAACCAGAACCTCAGCCAATCAAAGTAGAACAAATTCAACTGTTGATCTTTCAGGATGAAGGGCAGCTTTTAGTGAAACAGGAGAGCAGCGCCTCAATGGTGACTGCTGCTGATGAGGAATTACTCCACAATGACCCAGAACTGGAGCAGAGGATGGAGACGAAACAGGATCCAGAACCTGTAGAGATTAAAAAGGAACCAGCAGATCCAGAACCTGTGAAGATTCGAGAGGAAGAGAAGGATAAGGATGAAGATCATCTTACAGTGAAGCAGGAGCCTGAAACCATTATGGTGTTTCCAACTACTGAGCAAACAGACAGGAAGCAGCTCCTCTCTGGAGTCCAGGCTGAAGATGAGAACCAAGGAAGCAACCAGAACCACTCAGGATCCAGTAGAGATGAAGATCTGCAGTCGGAGCAGAAACCTCTTGACTCCAGAAATCTGAGGGACAATTCAGAACTAGAAAGGCAAAAATCTGATTTGCCCCTCTGTAGTGTATGTGGTAAATGTTTCACTAAGCCTTACTACTTAACTGCTCACCTCAGAACTCACACAGGGGAGAAGCCACATCCTTGTGACATGTGTGATAAATCTTTTAGCACAAGAAGTAATTTAATACGTCACCTCAGAACACATACTGGTGAAAAACCATTTCTATGTGACATGTGTGATAGAGCTTTTAGCACCAGAAGTATTTTAACTTGTCACCAAAGAACTCACACAGATGAAAGACCATTTCATTGTGAGTTGTGTGATAAACTTTTCAGACGCAACAGTCATTTAGCTGATCACCTTAAAACTCACACAGGTGAGAAGCCACATCCTTGCAAACTGTGCGGTAAATCGTTCATACAGAAAGTTAATTTGGCTGATCACCTGAGAACTCACAGAGCCGAGAAACTGTTTAGTTGTGAATGCTGTAATAAACGTTTTGTACAGCATCGTGCTCTGATCTGCCATATGAGAATTCATACAGGTGAGAAACCATATTCTTGTGAACTATGTGATAAATCTTTCAGATTGAGAAAAAGTTTAGTTTGTCACCTTAAAACTCACACAAGTGAGACTGGCAGGAAATCATAGCTGCTGCAAAAAGTTTAAATGTCTGCTAGCTCCACCAGAGAACATGTCATGTAGATAAATATGTGAATACAATCTAAAAGCTTCGATTTACCTTTGATTTCTAACTGGAACATAAATAGATTTTATTTCAATATTTTACACTACATGTTTGATCATTTTGATGTTTGAAGCGTTTGTTGCTTGTCATGAACTCGTAATAGTCGAACCTCTGCACCATGTTTACTGTTGTAAACCACGTATATGAGAAAACTGCAGTGTGAGGAATTTCACATGAGCTCAGTGGGTCTGTGTGACAACAAACATCTGAAAACCATTTCAACAGGCGTCAACAATCTGCCTTCTGCAGAAATCATCTGGGGCATGAAAACTTCTGTCTCCCCAAAGCCTCCACTTTGAATCCCCCAGTTTCAGTGGAAATGCAGATGGATGACTATTGATGGGTTCTGTCTGGGAATCCTAGTTGGACACTCAGTCCAACTAAATGATAGAAAGGAGAGATGTAGGTCGTCAGAACCCAGGCGAGTCTTTTTGTCCTGAAATACTGATCAGGGTGAGACCAGCCAGGTCTGAATCTCATCACTCATTGGCCTCTGAGTGGGGAGTCGTTTGGCGAGTGCCTTACAGTGTTTATATACTCACGAATCAGTTAAAAATCTTTAGTATGTCTGTTTTAGTGGGAGGTTTTATGTCTGGTGGACAAAGAGTGATGGGTAGGAGACTCCTGGGACCTTGAGCTCAATTCCTTCAGCCACCAATGATAAAAGCTGCACTGCAAAACTAAATGTGTTTGTGTTAGCATATGCATTTTGTTATTACTTAAAGATGATCTAATCTCTTTTCATTTTATAGTCATGGGTTTTTAGTGCTTATCAATGGTTAAGCCAGTAAAAATGTGAAAACAACCTGAACTGGCAGTGGGAGCCATCAGTGGTTCAGGTTTTACCTTTCTGATCGACGGCTCTGTGTGATGGATAGTTTTACCGCTGGGCTGTATTCTTGGTTCTCGTCTCACTTTATCTTCTGCCACTGGGTTCTAGTGGCCCAGCAGTATCTCCACCTTTGATTTTTTTTTCCTTTGGCCCCTTTAAAAAAATCCACTGTCACAAATTTAGGTATGAAAATGAAAACCTGCCTGAAACTTAACTGTCAACAATCAGGGCCCTTCCCTCCACCTAGAGACAGTGATCCCTGCTTTTATTACTTCATGTCTGGATTATTGTGATTCTCTTTTGATCAGCGTTAACCAGGATCAGATTCAATTCCATTTTAAAAGTTTTGTTTGTGTTTATTGGTCTTGAACTACTTTACCTCTCTATGCCATCATGTGCTCTTTGATCATCTGCCCAGATAATTTACCATCCATCCATCCATCCATCCATCCATCCATCCTTATCCCTGGTGGGGTCGGGAGGTGCTGCTGCCTCAGGTGGGTCACCTGGACAGGTTGCCAGTCTGACGCAGCAATCCTGAATACCTTTTATAAATCCAGAGGATTTGGAGCCTTTTCAGCTCTGGCTCCTAAACTGTGGAATGAGCTGCTGCTGAACGTGAAGCAGGAAGCATCTCTTTCTGTTTTTAAAGCTCATTTAAAACACTTTTTTCCTTTGGTTTTTAACCAGGAATGAGGTAGCGTCTGTGTTTTAATGTTGTATCTTTACTTGTATTTCTGATGCTTTGATTTCTATTTTTTTGTAGTTGTCTTTTTTATTTATTTTTTTAGCACGTCTGTCAGATGCTGTGTTGTATTTTAAGTGCTTTAGAAATAAAGTGACATTTATTTTATTGATTGTACTAAGAATATTTTTTAGACAATAATAAAACGTGTGATGTTTTGTTTTGAGGATTGTTTTATGGTTTTAACTTGTCACTGTTTTTATTTTTATATTCCACTAACTTACCGGTAATATTTATTAGATTTCTTTACCTCTTGGCACTTTACACTAAAACATTAATTGCATTAATGGTCCTGGGTAAACTAATGTTCAGTTCTACCTTGGACCTGTTGATGTTCTGCAGCATTTTTGTCTTTTGACTGCATGTTAATGTAGTCATGATTTTTATTATATTTTCAGGTTTTAATTGTTTATGTGTTCATTTCAGCTGTAGCCTTGCTATTTTATTACCATTGGTTGCCTTGTCTGGATATTAAATAAAGTTGCTAAGCTTAATTACAGACCCTTCCAGTTTGTTCTGGAAACTTTATAAGTGATGTAGTATTAATTGGTTTTCAGAAATACCTTAGAACTACATCTATCTATCTATCTATCTATCTATCTATCTATCTATCTATCTATCTATCTATCTATCTATCTATCTATCTATCTATCTATCTATCTAGGTCCCTGAATTAAATAATTATAACATTAATAGAAAAAATATCTTTTTATGTTTGGATTATAACTCAAATACAATAAATTAATAGTTGATTAAAAATCCAAATGCTTAGAGTCGGAGTCGGAACTCAAAGGACGTGAACTGTTTCGAGTGCAAATCTCCGTGTGGGACTTCCGGCGGAAGTAAACAAGAAGAAGCTAGTAGCTTAGCTTCCAGGATTCCATCTGTATGTTCGGGTAGAAAACAGTTTTTGCTTTCAGCTGAATATTTCAGTGACAACATTAACAAAATCTTCGGTTCATCATCAGAGAGAATTAATCAGATCGACTCCCTGCTGC
This sequence comes from Poecilia latipinna, assembly GCF_001443285.1. Classification (NCBI taxonomy): domain Eukaryota; kingdom Metazoa; phylum Chordata; class Actinopteri; order Cyprinodontiformes; family Poeciliidae; genus Poecilia; species Poecilia latipinna. The sequence continues at coordinate 265,544 of NW_015113159.1, read as the reverse complement.
TGGAGAAAAATTCAACAGCAAAGTCCGTTAGGAGGAAAAGATCGAAACCCAAATCACCTCGGAATCTCCTGTCTGTTAAGTTTACGGTTCTGAACGAACTAACACTGGAAAGCAGAAATTATGATCAAGGAACTAGTTAATACCGCGGAGGAACCAGGACATGTCCGTGTCATCAGCTCGATGGTTTGTTTTCTTCATTACTGTTTGTGTTTAAGCTTAAACTCAGTTTGTGTTTGGAGTTTATTTCCAACTGAATGTCTATTTATTTATTTAGTAGTTATCATGGTGTAAAATACAACAGGGGGAGTAAAATGTTTTAAGTCTATATAATTTATGTAGCTTGTGACAATCTTTAGTTCAACCTGTTCAGCTACAGCTTCGTTAGGAACGTGTCTACTGTGATCCTCGGTATAAACATCGATTTTACATCGTTAACATTTGTTTTTGCTACACTTTAATCTTTCAGATCATTAATCAAATAACAAAAATATTCCAGGTCTCTATTCATAATGTATTTATAATTTCATTTCCTTTTGGGATTAATAAAGTATTTTTGAATTTTGAATTTAATTTGAATTATTACAGTATTGTAATGGACTCAGAATAGAAAGACATGATCTTTATTGTAGATTGAGATATTGTGATACTTTGTTAGAAAAGACATTTAGTAAATATCTCAAAGTAAATGGCTGTAAAGAAACTTTATGCTTGTCTCCTTCTAACGGCTGACAGTGTTACAAGCCTTTCTGTAACAGGGATTTTTCTCTGTTTTAGCAGCAACAGCAACCTGAAAGAGACCAGTTAGCCTCCAAGCTAATTGAGAACAGAAGAAATGGGTCTCTTAAAGAGGACAAAAATGACTTCACACAGTAAATACTGGACATTTATTGGACTCTGAAACGCTACCAGCTCTTTCTGTAAGTAAACACGTGGTTCCGGGTCCTCAACCTGCCCACCTGCTGCTTCCTGCTGGACTTTGGGTGTCTCCATCCAATGCCGTGTCAGTTTGACACGCTGTTCAGGGGCTGAATGTTTCTGGAAACTTTCCTAAAAGTTTCTACAAAAGTTCAGTTGGACTGGAAGTTCTTGAAAGTATTCCAAATTAAAATTATAAATATTACATGGAAATTTGGAGTAATTTAAACAATTTTTGATATCCAAAATGTGCTTAAATTGAAAACAAATTTTATTGTATATTTGAATGTATTGATACTGATGATTTACTTAGCCAACCTTGGTAATAATTACAACCATCACTTTAAATGACAAATCTCACTTTACTTTTTTCTCTTAATAAAAACATTTTACAGAAATGTAAATAATCTTCTGTTCTTCCTCTCAGATCCTCCAACGCATGATGTCTGTCACTACATGGGAGGTTCTGGAGGACAACTCTCTCATAACCAAAGAGAGAAACCTAATTGTTGATTACAGTACTCCAAACATTGCACAGATAAAAGAGGAAGGGGAGGAACCAGAACCTCAGCAAATGGTTGAGAAGCAGGAGGAACCAGAGCCGGAACCAATCAAAGAAGAACAGGTTGAACTGAGGATCTCCCAGGATGAAGTGAAGCAGGAAACCAACACCTCTATGGTGACTCCTGCTGATGTGGAAATATTCCACACTGAACCAGAACTGCAGCAGATGATGGAGACAAAGGAGGAACCAGAACCCTCACAGGTGAAAGAGGAACCAGAAGAACCAGAACCTGTGAAGTTTAAAGAGGAGGAGGATGATCTCTGCAGTGATCAGGATGGAGGTCAGCTGGTGGAGAAGCAGGAGGTTCACACCTGTCTGGTGACTCCTGCTGATGAACTTAAGGACAACAGAGAGCCAAACGAGGACCAACTTCGTTTTGAGAACTGCCTTAAAGCTGAGGACCAGCATCAGCAAGGAAGCAACCCGGGAGGAAACAACTCAAAACTAAAAGCACCTAAACTAAATATACCATCCTGTGAAATATGTGGCAAATGTTTCACTACATACAAGTACCTGACTGATCACATAAGAACTCACACAGGTGAGAAACCATATGCCTGTGAACTGTGTGATAAATACTTTGCTGATTGTAGTGCCAGAGCCAAACACATGAAAACCCACACAGGTAGGAAGCCTTATCATTGTCAAGTGTGTGGAAAATCATTCAGCCACTGTAGTAACTTAGCCAGACATATGAGAACACACACAGGGGAGAAACCATATTCTTGTGAAACATGTGGTAAATCTTTTCGTCATGGTAATACGATGGCTCGACATGTGAGAACCCACACAGGTGAAAAACCGTATACCTGTGAAGTGTGTGATAAATCCTTCATACAGCCCAGTGATTTAGCCCGTCACCTTAGAAGTCACACAGGTGAGAAGTCTTTCTCCTGTCTGACGTGTGGAAAAGGTTTCACAAGACAATCCTCCTTGGCTGTGCACATGAGAACCCACACAGGGGAGAAGCCCTACTCTTGTAAAATGTGTGGAAAGTCTTTTAGATATAGCAGCCATTTGAGTCGTCATGAGAACTCACACAGGTGAGAAGCTTTTCTCATGTCTGGTTGGTGGAAAAGGTTTCAGGGACAAAAAATACCTTGAATTTAGCCACGAGATTTCATACAGGGGAGAAGCTGTATTTATGTGCAGGATACGGAAAGCAGTTTGGATATAAATCACATGCTTTTCATCTGCTGATGAATAATAAAAAGATTATTTATAGATGATATAAAAATGTAATTTTCAGAGAGGATCATTTGCATACATTGCTAACTGTTTCGATGTTGGTGTCATGGACAGTTGACGATTATTTCAATAATTGATTAATCACAATTAATCTGATTAATTGAATAACTGTAAAGAGTACATTTACAACATCAGAAAATAATACTACACCATTAACATTATTTAACATTATCAGTTACAGAAAGCAATGCCTTGTCTGCTCTTTTACTGAGTTTTAAATCATATTTTTATAAATCAGGACTGAATTCTCCCATACTTATTGGTTTTGTCCCTAATTAATGAAGTTGAAATGTCATTGCATTTATAATGTGTCTTGCTCTTAACTAGAATGAATCCATGGCTACAAAAAATGCTGCAGCGTATCAAGTATTTTTCTTAGTATTGAGTTTGAAGCTTTAACATCATGACAGCCCTCGATCTGTCATTTATTTTGTGTCTTTCTATACTTAATAAAAGCAAATTGAAGTTCAGTTAGTAAAGCAGATGTTTAATAAATAAACATGAATAGATGCTTTGTGGCTCGTTTTGTCCTTGAGTTTTTCAATGAGGGTCATTATTCAGTAAATAAGCCAAACTTCAGATGGAATATTAAATATTACAATGTTTATGTATGATTTTTACATGTAAACATCTCAAGGTTTTAAATAATTTCCACATACTTTTATTTTATATACAGAAATCATTGGTATTTAATTTATGTTCTGCATCTGTTTGTATTTATTATAAACCTGTTTATCTGTTGAACTTTTGGCTCATTACTAAAGTCTTGACTTTTCTGCCTTTCTTTATATTTTCCTTTAAATCAGTCAGACTTTATTCAAATGTTATTTCACTAAGACCTGAAACAAAGTTATCTAAAAAACCATTACATGGTGAAGGATAAGTTAGTTGATAGGTGTTTTTCGATAACCTATGTAAAATGAACCACAGACAACTTATGTGAGTTTTTAACAAGCTTTCATGAAAGGAGAAGACACAGCGGACCGCTCCGGCAAGCTGCCCACTGCACGTTCTGGTAACTTCCAGTTCGAGCTCGTCTTTTATTATCAGGGAAAAGAGGGAGGAAAGCAAGACGGGAGAAACAAACTCCTTCTGCGCACAGGCAGTTTCTAAGGTAGGGAGTATTTGGTTGATAAGGAGGAACCTGTGGAAACATAATTTAAGGTCTGGGAAACACAGATAACTGTTTGACATGAACAGGCAGACGGGCCTTCAGGTCAGTTTATACACACAGAAGGAAGAGAACACTTTAAATAATCTCAATAACAATAAAATGTTGGGTTAATGATGTAAAGTAATAATAAATGTTTGATATTATAAATGTAAGAATAACACAAAAAATTCTAACATTAGTACATCCCCACACATGGATGCAAGTCTTTACATTATTATACCTTTTATCATAAATTAAAATAACTTGTGAAACAGGAACTTTGAAGTACATTTACTTATTCATCTCAAATAAAGAACAAAACATTTTTATTCTAATATCTATATTATTCATTCATTTGATGTTTCAGATGTAGAGTTGTCCTGCTTATGATGCTTGGAATATTTAATATATTGACTTTTTCTACATTAATTGATTCTGTTTACTTATTTAAAATGTACTGCAGTATAGAAAATGTTTCCTTGATTGAACAAAGACTAATTCTTTATAATTTTCTTTGTAATTCACATTTTTTACTCTTTGAATGTCTTTACAGAAGCCATTATTATAGCATTTGGTTTTTATGCTCCTCTAATATGGAACAAACATCCAGAAAACTGTAAAACTGAGTTCCTTTAAATCACGGCTAAAAACCCAGTTTGTTTAGATTTTCCTTTGGTTAATAATAACAAGGAAATTGATTAATTTTAGTCTGGATTACAACTTTTCTTTGTTTCAAAAACTTTATTTTGCCAATCTAATGTAAACATTGTTTTGTGCTTGTTTATTATGTTTTATCACTTTGAGCTTCCCTGTTGCTGAAATGCACTATTGAAACAAACACTCCTGGCCGCCAGGTGGCAGTAATGAACCCAGAAGAGTGTTACCAACAGGAACGGTTGAAGATAAACAGTTGGTACTTATCAGCTCTTCAGAAACCTTTACCTATAATGCCTCCTCTTTGACTCTGCTCGTATTTGAATCCTTCATTTAACGGTCATTTCCTCTGTTTTAGCTGCAACAACAGCCTGAAAGAGACCAGTTAGCCTCTGTGCTAACTGGGAAGCGAAGGTAACCAGTTTCCTTCTGGAGAACAGCCCTAAAAGGTCTCAAGGCGAAGAGTGTTGGACATTTATTGGACGCTTTTCTGTTCCCAGCAGTTTTTCTGAAGAACAATAACAATAAGTTAGTAAGGTAAGAGAATCATCTTTAATCGGTTGTGACCGTAAATATTAACTATTTACCGCATTGATCGTCTCCGCTTGTCCACCATCTTGAGAGGGAAGCAGCAATCAGAGTGAGATTAGCTGGAGGTTAAATAATTTGATGCAGCACAAAAATGAAGAGTAGATTCCTCGTAGAAACAATACGTCAGCGCCGCCACCATCTTGTGAGTGGCAACGTTTCTTCAGGTAGCAACACAAGTCAGCTGGAAAACTACATTTGCACTGAGACCTGCTAATTTCGTAAAACAACCGAACAGTATACATGATAATAATTAGAGTTCATCCACCACAAAACAATGTGCAATATAGAATATAGAAATATATTTTATTGTTATTTTCTTTTTTTATTCTAAAGCAGCCTTATTACGTCATGGTTTAGAAAAGTATTTACGGTACATATTTCTGTTTTACCGCTAAATGTTTCACTGAAAGTTGAGTCTTTCTGTGTCAATATCTTACATTTACATTTCATTTTAAAGTTAGTGGGTGCAGCTTAGTTTGGATGTGCTCAGCAGTCCAGATGTTATAACTGCTACATCTAGTTGTGTTTTTAGATCTCATTAAATGTGTTTTGCAGTGATGTCTTCACTGTTTTACTCTTTATGTCCTCAGGCCTTCCACAGCGTCATGTCTATCACTACATGGGAGGTTCTGGCTGATAATCTGTTAATAACCAAAGAGAGGAACTCAATTGTTGATCACAAGATTTCAAATCCTGTAGACATAAAAGAGGAACCGGGAGAAACGGATCCCCAACAGTTCACTGAGACGAAAGAGGAACCAGAACCTCTGTCAATTAAAGAAGATCAGACTGAAGTGAGGATCTTTCAGGATGATGGGCAGCTTTCACTGAAGCAGGAGAGCAACATCTCTACGGTGACTCCTGCTGAGGAGGAAATATTCCATAATGAACCAGAACTGGAGCAGAGGATGGAGTCAAAGGAGGAGCCAGAACTTATACAGATTAAAGAGGAGCAGGAGGATTTCTGCAGTGATCAGGATGGAAAGCAGATTGTACTAAAACAGGAACCTGTTGAGCTAAGGGACAGCACTGAACCAGAACCAAACAAGAACCAGAACCTCTCTGGGATCCATCCTGAAGATGCGAACCGTCATGAACAAGGAAGCAACCAGGAAGACTCAGGATCCAGTAAAGATCTGGAGCTTCTGGACATCAGAAGTCACAGGGACAATGTGGACAGTTCAGAACTAGAACGTCATAAAAATGTTCCTTCTTGTGAAATATGTGGCAAATCCTTCACAAGACGTAAATACTTGACGTCTCATATGCAAACTCATACAGGAGAGAAGCCATATCCTTGTACACTCTGTGATAAATCATATAAGCGGAGTAGCGAGTTAGCACGTCACATAAAGGCTCACACAGGTGAGAAACCCTACCCCTGTGAATTGTGCAGTAAATCTTTCAGACAGAGCAGTGAGTTGGCGGGTCACATGAGAACCCATACAGGTGAGAAGCTGCATATGTGTAAGGTGTGTGGTAAATCCTTCAGTGGCAGCAGTAGCATGGCTCGGCACATGAGAACTCACACTGGGGAGAAACCCTTTGCTTGCAAAGTGTGTGGCAAGTCTTTTGCTTTTAGTAGTCGTTTGAATGTTCACACAAGAATCCACACAGGAGAAAGACCATATTCTTGTGAAGTCTGTGGTAAGTTCTTCAGGAAAAACTGTCATTTAACTATTCATATGAGAACGCACACAGGCGAGAAGCCATATTCCTGTGAAGTTTGCAGTAAGTCGTTTAGTGAATGTAGCAGAGTGGCCAGACATATGAGGAGTCATACACATGAGAAGCCGTATACTTGCAAAGTTTGTGGTAACTCCTTCCGGTACGGCAGCAATTTGACTGAACACATGATAACTCATACAGGCGAAAAGCCCCATTCCTGTAAGGTGTGTGGTAAATCTTTTACTGAATGTGGCAGCCTGGGCAGACATATGAGAACTCACACAGCAGAGGAGGAAACATCTTGTGAGCTGTCAAAGTGCAAATCCAATGAATGATTAATAAAATAAATCCCACAGACAAAATCTCATGCCTTGATTCTTTTTTATTCTGATGACTTCATACTGTTCAGTTGCCTACAGCATACTTCTATTTAAATGAATTGTAATTAGAGTCTAAAATATTGTATGCGCACTTAAAAAGTCCCAAATTCACTAAAATAATGCAAGAGGGCCTGAATTACGTTAATCACAGGCCGTAAATTTTCTTATGACAGGATTATTAAACTTGCATATTCTCATATGTCGGCTTGTTTTCTGTGGGACTTTTATGTCAGGCAAAAGTTTGAGTCGTATGTCAGCATCTTCATTGTGATGCATGAGGGGATTGAAGCTACTATTCTCAAAGTTGATATATAGCCATCTTTAATTTTAATTTTTTTATGGCAGCAATGAACCAGACCACTAAATCTAATTGGAATTAATTTTATTTATTTTGGACCATTTCACAATAAATGTTCTCAAGGCACTTTACATAACACATGTCAATTCAATAGCTATGCATTCAAATTGAACCTAGTTATCAAACAATGCGTCATAGCAATCAATAACTTAGATCTTAACCTTTGGGTAAAATCTGTTTGAAGGACAATTAAGCTGCTGGTTAATAATATAAATGAAAACAAAAGTCCTGACACCTGTTGGTACAGAACGATTTGAGTAGCTCAGAGCATTAACTCTGTCCTCGCCTACAGGTGTTGAACTTAAAATAAATAAAGTATAAATAAAGTGTCAGTATGCCTTCAGAGCCCATCTCTTCCAGGGTTGGAAGTGTCAGAATAAGAGCAACAAATTAAAGTAATGCTTCAATCTTCCTTTGTACTGACCATACAAGCCTCTAGGTGGCAGTGTTTAATCAGTTGTTTCTTCAGTAGATTTAACTAGATTTATTTCACTAGTTGGAGCGAGTTATGCAGGTTATCCTTTAGAGCTCAACTCAGATTTCAGACGCATAATGTGAGTTCCTCCTTGGTGTAAAGACAAAATAAAAGTATTTTCAAGGCAGATGCTGAGATCAAAGATAAACATTCTCTCAAACATTTCAAGTATTCTCATTTTTACCTCAAGCTTTTTTTTTTACAATCTTCTACAAATAATTTCTGATTATTGAAACAATTATGAAACGCGTTGAATGAGTTGTAAAACAATAATAAACTCTTAATAGCTTTATTGTGCAGATGCAATAAAAATTTAGTTTAAAATATGTCATGTCCTGTTATTTCAACTACTGAGGATTAAAACCTCAATGAAGTCCTTTCACCAGTCAGCAGCGTCTAATGGCAGGGGCAGGAAGCAGACTATATCAAGACTTAAATAGAAATGAAATTATTCAACTAACAGACATCAACGGTGAAAGAGCTCCAGACTTACTACTTAAAAACAACAGGATGGCCAGCAACACGCCTCGTAAGTACACTTTAACAGGAAATTCAAACTTTTATTTTATCTAGTTACATGTTTGATTTTCCAGTAGCTTGTGATGATTAAATATGTAAAAGTTTCTAATTTTGTGTTTATATTAGTGTTGTTTTAGCTAAAAGCTTTTAAATCTTTCACCCAGATTGATTTCATATCAAGACATTTTCCTGTTCATTTCAAACATATTCAATCTTCACATAAAATAGATTTACTATATTTAAGGGTTAGAGTTTAATGAATTAACAAAGCATCTCAAAGGTAACCTTTAGAAACTTTACATCTTAGAAAACAGAAACTGATCTTGTTTTGCATCCTTTTGATTGTTTTAGTGAAGTTATAAACAACTTAGTAAATGTCAATAAATTATTGTTCACAAATAACTTAAAATAAATCATGTTTATTGTTCTGGGACTATAATCTTTAAAATGATATAATATATCCTGACAGTATGATTGTTCTGGAATTGTAAGATAAATGAGGAATTACTGCAGCACTAAACCATCACTCCTGTCAGGGTGTGGCAGGAAAACAATTTTCTGTTTGATCATAGAAATCTTCACACAGTCATAGAAAATATTAATTCATTGACCATTAAAAATGCTTAGATAAGCCTTTCACTCAAGAAAATAAGACAAACCGCAGAAATACCTTGTTTCTTGTTCATTTTTCTTACTTGCAAAACAGTAAATCCATCTTGAGGTGTGAGGGGGAGACAAAGATTAAAAAAGAAGTCGTTCTTTACTGCACCCATATATTTATTCAATTCATTAACAGGTTTGAAGGAACCAGAACAATCAGACCAACCCACAGTTCAAGAGGAACCAGATGACCAGCAGATCAGAATTGTGTTAGTCGGGAAAACGGGTTGTGGGAAAAGTGCAACAGGAAACACCATTTTACAAAAAAAAGGTGTTTGATTCCAAGATTTCTTATTCCTCTGTAACAGCAGAGTGCCAGAAGGAGAAGGGAGATTTTGAAGGTCAATCCCTGGCTGTAGTTGATACTCCAGGTTTGTTTGACACCAAGAAAACGAAGGAAGATGTTATTAAGGAGATTGTTAAATCCATCTCCATCTCCTACGCTGCTCCTGGTCCTCATGTGTTCTTGATGGTGATTGAGATAAAAAGATTTACAGAGGAGGAACAAGAAACACTGAAAACCCTTCAGAAGATTTTTGGAGAAAAAGCAGCAGATTATTCCATGGTCCTGTTTACGGGTGGGGACAATCTGGAAGAAGAAGGAACCGCCATAGAAGAATTATTTCAAATAAACAAAGATGTAATGGACTTCATCAGTCAGTGTGGTGGAAGATATCATGTATTTAACAACAGAAACAAAGATCCCACTCAGGTCAGAGAACTACTGGAGAAGATCAACAGGATGACTGAGCAAATGGAGGAAGATGCTTCACTAATGAGCTGTTTCAAGAAGCAGAAAGAGCCATTAAAGATGAAATGCAGATTGTTCTGGCAGAAAATACCAACATGGAGCTTGAAGATGCAAGAAGAATAGCAGAGAATGACAACTGGTTCATTACAGAGGTTATGCAGTATGTAGCTGCTGGAGCTGCAGTTGGCTTAGCAGCTTAGCAGTTTGGAGCTGCAGGGCCTGGATCTGCAGCTGCAGCAGGACTCATGGCTGCATTGGGAGGTTTAATCTCTTTTACAAGGATCTATGTTAATGCTCAAACAGGCTGCATTCTACAGTGATGCTAAACGCAACATTAACTTCTTCAGTAACCATTTTACCGTTTAATCTTCGTCTGATCATGTTTTGCTTGGTTGATCGTTTTATGGCCAAGACATCTTTATTCATCAACTGTTAACAGTAATAGCTTGTCTAAACATGTCATTTTGAAGGGGCAGTTTTCAAAGGTTTTTTTTCTTTTGCTCTAGTGGCTTTTATTTGAAAGTGTTATGACAGGAAAGTAGGGCAATGAGAGAGAAGGAAGACATGCGGCGAAGGTCATCAGGCTGGGAATCGAACCTGCGACGGCCACGTTGAGGACTAGGGCCTCCTTACATGGGCTGTGCTTAGCCCCTGTGCCACCACTGCACCCCCCAACTTTTACATTATTTTATAATTCTTCCATTCAATGCCTGGAGTGTTGCCTTGAGTCTTTTATTCATGTTTGAGAAATCTTTTAATATGCAGAACACATTAAAGGCACCTCAAAGTCCCACCTTTGAGGTGCAGCTCCTCCTCAGAGCTGCAGAACCTCTGTCTCACAGAGCAGCTCTCACCTGTGACTCCCTCATTCAGCTCCTTCAGACTAGCCAGCAGCAATTAGCAGACACCTGGTGGAGCTGCACCTCTACTGAGCTCATTAAAGGAGCTGCTGCTCAGAGCAACACTGATAAAACTTTGTTAAAGGGTTAATAGAGGAGCCATGATGGGATGACTTCCTGAAGGTGGAGCCTCAGAAAGAGCAGGAGCTTTTAAAGAGACAGAGGCCCAATTTAAAGATTCTAAATTACAAAGTCAAATTTATTTTAAGTGTTGTGACACACTGTGAAATGAAAATACAACTGAACATTTTTTCTGTTTAGTTGTATCTTTCATCATTAAGTAAACTAAATTTGGTCAGTTTGTGTTTTCCAGGCCGTGTTTTGGTCATGTGTGGCGACCAAAACAGTCTTTGGTCAATATAAATGTGTGTTTACATGGTTCTGTCTTTGTGTTGCTCTAGGCTCATTTACCAGTTTTTTGTAATGTTTTATTTTAAATTTAGACCATTTTTTCTTTATCTGTTTAATGTTTCTGTTTTTGATAAAGGTTTTATAAATAGAATCTGTTTTATGCAAATCTCCTTCTGAATGGCGGGTTTGATATCTTTACTGTTTCAGCAACATGAACAAAGAGTTATTTACAGAAACCTTTCTTAGAGTAGCAAGTTGTTTGTTTAACTTGGCAATTTATTGTTGACATTAAAGCTGCAATTTGTAATTTTATTTTATTTTTTTAGACTTTTTTGTATTGGTTAAAATTGTGACTATGTTGTGACAGTTTAGTATGTCTTCTCCTTGTGGAGCTACTGGTATCTGCAGAAATGCACTGCTCTGGGTCAAAAACAACCAATCAGAGCCAGAGGGAAGGTCTTGGTGCTTTCAGTCATGTTAATATACATTCTGATTACACCGCCTCTTTTGCTGTCTGCTACGTTTCTGCTCAGGACCCGTCGTCTACCATGGAGTGAAATAAGCCCAAGAGTGTTGGGGCCTTGAATAGTTAGCTAGCTCTGAGTTAGCTAAATAAAAAAGTAAATATTTATCTAGCTCAATATCCAAATTTACTTTCCAATAAGAAAAAGTAAACTTAAACTGAAAGCTGGGTCTTGTTGATGTCTATATAAATTCCTGTTGGTGAAGCTGAATCCTTCTGATGCATCACTGATGCTGCTAAATGGCTGTTTTGCTTTTAAAATGACTCATTCTTTGTTTTAAGCTGAAAAGTTGCACAAGAAAAGAGAGAAAGAGGCGATGATGAGGAGGTGACATGAAGCCATTTGAAAACAGGAGTGTATATAAAGAGGTTTGGAAGAGCCAGCTTTTATTTTGGTAGTCCACTTCAGGTGTTTTGAAAGTGAATTTGAATATTGTGTTTGGTATACTCATTAAATGTTTAAAACTGTGACATTTACAAATGAATGGATTACATGGGAAAATATGAGTTTGAAAAACAAACTCCCATTTTTTTTCTTACAAAACCCAAATTATTGCTGTAAATTCTGACTGTAATTTCCCAACAACCGCTCTCCCTGACTCTACATATTGCAGTGAAGTTGAAAAACTGAATTCCTAACAAGAAAAATTGTTTCTGCATCAAGTGGCTGAAAATCAAGCAGATATTTATAAATGAAAAATGTTTTAGACATTAAAAATGATTAAATATAACGGCTGTTGACAACAAGTATCTTTCTCCAGAGTTCTTTGGTAAAAAAAGGTTTCACTGTAATAAATGGCAATAAAAATGCATCTAGAATCTGTTAAATAGTTCATTCATTCTGATGGACTCACCAGAATCTGGATTTGTTTCTGTGTTTAGCAAATGATGTTAGAGAGTTTTACCTTTCCTTACTACAGCTTTAATATCCACTTAAAATTCTCATTCAGGTCCAGATGAAGCCACAGCAGCAGAACCTCAACTAGAAGCTGAAGCTCAGCAAATCCGGATCGTCTTAATTGGGAATATAAAATCTGGAAAAAGTGCAACAGGAAACACCATTTTACAACAGAAAGCTTTTGAATCCAAGGCTTCATTTTCCTCTGTGACGTCAGAGTGTCGGAGGGAAACAGGAATGTTTGAAGGTCAACGCCTGGCTGTGGTTGATACTCCAGGACTGTTTGACATCAACAAACCTGAGAAGGAGATTATTCCTGAGTTCATGAAGTGCATCGCTCTCACCCCTCCTGGTCCTCACGCGTTCCTGGTCGTCACCGAGTTAAAACGATTCTCAAAAGAAGAAGAAGAAAACATGAAAATCATCCAGAAGATTTTTGGAGAAACAGCAGCAGATTTCACTCTGGTGCTCTTCACTCATGGAGACGACCTGGAGGCAGACGGAGCCTCCATAGAAGAATTAATCACAGGGAGAGACGATGTCAGCCAGTTCATCACGCAGTGTGGTGGAAGATATCATGTGTTTAACAACAGAAACAAAGATCGCGCTCAGGTGAAAGAGCTGCTGAAGAAGATCAACAAGATGACTGAGAAAAATGGAGGAAGATGCTTCACCACTGAAATGCTGCAGGAAGCAAAGAAGGAGATTCAGGAAGGAATACAAGCCGTTCTCAGAGAAAATCAAACTATGGGGAACAAAGACAGAGCAAGAGCATTGCATGACCATTTTACCACCCAGATTATTAAAAGGCTTGTCTTTCAAGTAGCTGAAATTCTTTTTCAGATCAGAAGGAAGCTGAGCTTTGGGCAATGCGCCGTTATTGGAGCTGCTATTGGCTTTGCAGTTGGGAGACGACTGGGGATAATATAAGAAGCTGATGAAGCTTTGAGTGGGAGCGTTAATAATAATTACTCTGGTTTCTTTACTAATTGTTTGTTGTTTGTTCCTAATAGAATGCATAAGGCATATTACTGAACAGGTTAAACCAAAGCCAACTAGTCTAATTCCAAACACTGAAAACAAAACTATCTTCTCTTTAAACATGCTGGTTTTTAAACAGATGTGGATCTCAGGAGCCCCACAGAAGGACGTGCATGTCAAACCTTTCATTTGTAAATGGTCAATAAGCAAATAAAAACTCATTTAAATGATAACGTGTCAGATTTTGGGGGGATGGATGATGTTTCTACATTACAGTCACAGCTCTGTTGACTCAGAGCCTTGAACGAAGGTGAGAAATTTGGAACATCACAAGACTCAGGAGGATCAGACGGATCAGGTCTAGACTGAGCAAACTAACTGAACATGGTTTTCAACAGGTTCACAGCTGTGAGTTTATGCCTCATCATGAATCTAAACTTTGTTGGAGAGGACTTCCTGCCACAGGCAGAGGATCTCAGTGTTCACGAGGAAGACCCAGGAACATGTTGGAGGGACGATGTTTGACCTGTGACCCTACCCCGCATAAGCAAGAGATAATGGGTGGACCGTATCTGAAAATTAAAATGTTGATATTTGTGTTCATATCTGGGAGACCCGAGTGAAACACAACCAAGTCGGTCATTTTGTCTCCTAGTTTCTGTCAGTCCATTTTCTATCACTCATAGAAAAGGGTTCTCTTTAAAATATTGACTGAGATAAAACTAAAACATCTGAAATAAGTCCTTGACAAACTGTTTTTTAAACATAATGTTTTCTTAACAGGTGGTGAGGAATCAAACATAGATCAACAGATCCGCATTGTGTTAGTTGGAAAAACAGGATCTGGCAAAAGTGCATCAGGGAATACCATCTTACAGAAAGTTTTTCCATCCAAGCTGTCTTTCACCTCTCTGACATCAGCATGTCAGAAGAAAAAAGAGGAGATTTATGGACAAACTGTGGCTATTGTTGATACTCCAGGTCTGTTTGAAACAAATGCAACTGAAGAAGAAGTGATAAAAGAGCTCACTAAGTGCATCATGTTATCAGCTCCGGGTCCTCATGTGTTTCTGGTGGTGATCCAGCCTCACAGATTCACCAAGGAAGAACAAGAAACAGTGAAACTCATTCAGAAGACGTTTGGAGAAAAGGCGGCAGATCACACCATGGTGCTGTTCAGCCATGGAGACGACCTGGAGGAAGAAGGAACCTCCATAGAGAAACTCCTCATACAAAATGAAGAAGTTGCAGCTTTTGTCAGGCAGTGTGGTGGAAGATATCACGTGTTCAACAACAGGAAGATTGATCCATCTCAGGTGGAAGAGCTGCTCCAAAAGCTCCAGGAGATGATTGAGAATAATGAAGGAAGATGTTACACAAATGAAATGTTTCAAGAAGCAGAGAAAGCCATCAAAGATACGATGCAGATCATTTTGAGAGAAAACCCAAACCTGGAGAATGAAGAAGCCAGAAGAAGAGCAGAGAGCGACAACTGGTTCATTCATCAAGTTCTTCAGCAGTTCAGCGGGTCGCCTGCCATGGGAGCTCAGGGTGACAGAGGGATGGAGCAGCTGCCGAAAATCGCAGCTTATCTGGTGGAGGCTTTAGTTTTAGCAGTGAGATCAGAGGGAGCAGCAGGACGATGCATCATCCTGTGAAAGTGTAGAAATATAATCAGTCTGAGAAAAGGAAATAATAAACTGACTGAATGATTTGTTTTAAAGCTTTCTCACTAAAATTATAATCTTTGGATGTTTAAGTAGTAAGAAAATGTAATTAGACCTTAATAAAAAAGTGTTCCCATTATAGCATAATTTTTCATATTAAGTGAGATGTCAAAGATTTGAAAAATGGTTTAGGACAAAATATAACTGATCTTTTAGAAAGTAATTCTTTTATGTACAGTCAATTATGGTTAATGGTGAGAAGTTCAAAATTAATGAAAGGCGTTTGTTGTTATTTGAGATTAATAGATGACATGCATTTAAAATACTGATATAATAAAATAAAACTGAAAAGCCTGTCCTGTTTGTCTGAGATCTTTATGGCATGTTCCAGTACTTCATGACATTGCAGCTAACATCAGATCCCAGAGTCAGGAGCAAAAAAACACCAGGCACTGCAGGAACAGCCATTCTCTCATCACTTCAAATCAACTGAAGAAATTATATTTAAACTGTAAGGTTATGCAAGAAGCTTGTGGCATATTTTTATTTCCAAATTCCACTTTTGTGACATTCCCAAAACGGCAAAATGAGGGCAGACTGGGACGGTGTTCTCTTTGGATATTGATAGATCAAACTTTTAACAAACAAGACAAATGAACAAACTTTTAGGCAAAAGCTACAAACAAGCAGCAGGGTCAAAGGGTCAGAGGGCATATCGACTGTCATCAGATAAACATCCCATCCAGTTTGATTACATTTGGCTAAAGCTCAAGAAAAGTACTTACAACTAGAGGAAATTCTATGTTAGTCTAATCTTAAATTAGAACTGAATAAAAGATTTGAGTTAGTGACATTCAAAGAAACTATTTTTTACCAATATGGGTCTTTGAAAACATTGAAGGGTCTGACATCATTTCCACTAAATGTGTCCTCCAAATAACTGATTCCTTTTACTCTTCCATGTTGAAAAGCTAAGAGCCTTTTTGCAGGATGCATCCGTTGTTCCAAACTGTTGCTTATTTGTATGGCAAAACTGAAAACCTATTCGCGTTGAGAAATTCCCACCAGGCTGTTAGAGATGTACTGATACCAACGTTTTAAAGTAGCTTCTGTTAGTGTTTGGTTCCTAGGCTGATATCTGAAATACAGCGTTCATTTGCATGGTGGAACTGAAAATCTATTCATGTTCAGATATTCAGGCTGTCAGAGATGAACTGATATTAATGCTTTTAAAGTAGCCATATTGTTCCAGTTTGGATACATTTGGTTTTTCTTTTGCATATGAGAACTGAAGACCTGTTCATCGTGAGATATTTCCATCAGATTGTCAGGCGTTCTGATACTGGCATCTGAAACTATACTGTTTAATTTACAAGATAATATCTGAGAAACAGATTACCTGAGAAAGTATTTGTTCAGTGTTCATCCATTTATATTCTAATTATGTTCTCAGTAATATTTATAATATATTGGATGTTCCAATCCCGCTGATCTGTTCACCCTTTGTTTTTAGACATAGGAGTGGAGGTTTAGATGGCCAAAGCCATTTTTGTTGTTGTTGTTGCAAATTTCATTTAGCTGTGACCTGAACTTTTTCTGAATGGAGTTTTAAATGGACAGTCCAGACGGAGCTTCATAAACTCCATGCATCTCAGGCCAATGCAGAAAAAAGCCTGGAGCTGATTTAAACCATCTTGATGTAAGTATATAAACTACATAAGTATTATAGACTATAAGATGAAAGCAATGTTATCCTCTCCTATATTTTATTAGACAAAGGATCATGATGTTTTATTTCCTTAAAATGCGTTTGGTTCAATATTGAATGTTCACTGCACTCATACAACAAATAGTAAGAATGAGAAATTGCTGCAGTTTCCTGAAACATATTTTCTTTTTTAACCGACTGGTATGATAAACCTAAATGGATTGAATATTTTTACAACTGAGATCAAACAGAAATATACAGACATATTCAGTAAATCAGACTTTTAGTTTCAGTGAGACTCGTTTATCAAGTTAAAAAGCAATTTTCAGAAGGTTTTAATCAATTGTATCTAAATCTATATTTCTGAATTTTAAATGTTTTTAGTGGTCTGACATAATATTCCAACCTTAAAGGTTTTTAATGAGCCTTCATTTAAAATCATAATTAATAGAAATAAGAGCTTGAAGGCTATATAAAGTGTTTCACTTTATGATGAAGTTATTGAAATAAATAAAAAATGTTACTAGTTTTTATTATTTTTATTTCTATTTATTAGTAAAAAGTTGTTACTGTAGCAAAGTGATTTGAATCGAGTAATTTTTAGTAAAACAGTGGCTCCTACTGGACAGGATGGGCATTGTTTCCCCCCCGCCCTCCACACAACTGAACCGGAAGTGATTTTCGACGTTTCCTCTGTTAGCTTGTGTTTGCCTCGTTGCTAACAGAGTTTCCCTCCGATGGCAAACAGGACCGTTAAAGATGCAAACAGCATCCATGGAACCAACCCGCAATACCTGGTGGAGAAAATCATCCGGACCCGAATCTATGAGTCCAAATACTGGAAGGAGGAATGTTTCGGTCTGACCGGTCAGTGAGTTAGCATGTTAGCTCCCTGAAGGCTAACCTCAACGAGATTTCATTTAACCCCTGCAGGGCTGCTTGACGGTGGTAATTATGGTTAAAATACAGGTTTTCTCAACGCATTACATTTGGATATTTTTTTTATTAACGTTTTCTGCAAAATAGTTGTTTTTAATTTAAGTTAATATGGTACTAAATTGCCTTTTCCTTTGAGACGAAAACAAAAAACAACAAGCAAGAAACTTTACATTATAATAAAGATCAGATAAAACTTTGTTCTCTATTGAGGTTGAATTTTTCCTTTGGCTTTATGAAGTAAAATACAGACACAATGTCAGCAGTTTGTACACAGAAATAAAACTTTGCACCATGATTAGCTTTCCTTACTTAGTTAAGAACAATTATTCCACTGATCCTGCAGATAAAGTAACACCTGATCACTAATTTATGGAATCAGTTAATTATCTTCATATTAAATAAACTAGCAGCATTTCTAGTTATTGTTTTGTATCATATTTATTTATTCTGCTTATCAGCAATGTTTTCATTGCTAAAGATGTGATCAGTACTGAACCCATTTTTGGTTTCCAACTACAAACGTTAGCTCTCTCCCAGTTTGATGTTTCTGAGTTCATCTCTGACTTCATGTTTGGTTCCTCAGTCTCTCCCCCAGCAGATGGTTTTGGTTTCAGTAAATTCAGTTTGTTGTCTGTCTGTGTGCAGCGGAGCTGGTGGTGGACAAAGCCATGGAGCTGAAGTTTGTGGGAGGAGTTTATGGCGGGAACATCAAGCCGACTCCGTTCCTCTGCCTCACGCTGAAGATGCTCCAGATCCAGCCGGAGAAAGACATCATCGTGGAGTTCATCAAAAACGAGGATTTTAAGTGAGATTCCTCCAGATTTCAGGCTTTTCTAGAGAAGCTGTAGGTCAGCCGGACCTGCTGGACCTGCCGCTGGTCCATGAAGTTCAGAGGAAATGTTTCCTGTCTGTTTCCTCAGGTACGTCCGTCTGCTGGGAGCCATGTACATGAGGCTGACTGGTACCGCCGTGGACTGCTACAAGTACCTGGAGCCGCTCTACAACGACTACAGAAAGATTAAGAGTCAGAACCGGAACGGAGGTGAGCCGGTGGAGATCCACTGAGACCAGAACCCAGAGGATTTCTGGGAAAAGACGGGAAACCCAAAAGATTCTTTAGATTGAAGCCACATCTGGTTTCTTTTACGCATGAATTATGTCAGTGATGTCATGTAGAGATGAACTGATCCGCCTTTTCACTGCTGATACCTGAGGATCAGTACCGACCGATCTGATACAGAAAACCAGCTGATTTAACTTAAAACATTTCTGTTTTTAAACAGAAACATTAATGTTCTGAATTACAAATTTATCTGAGGACTGCAAAATTATCAGCAAACTGAGATACATGAATATTTTCACCAGCTTGGTCAGACATGTGAAAGCAACTTTAATTTCTTCAGTGCAGTTAAGATTATAACAGACAGTGTAAAATAAATAATAAAGAAAATGAAACTGACAAAAACAACAAGCTGATTATGTTGGTCAAATGTAAAAATACAAAAATAAACTTTCAGTCAAATGTTCAGAAACTGCAATTAGGAATTCTAAATAAATAATACAGCATAGAAATAGATTGAATAGATCTGCCCTCAACGATACTCGTAGCATCAGGACCGATACAAATATTAATATCTGATCGGTGCATTTACTTCCTGGTTTATGTCTGAATCTTTTGCCAGGAAAAGATTCAGATTTAAAACTTAAAAGATCATTTAGAAGAAAATATGAACTGAAACTTTTCCTGCCAGTGGAGCAGGTTGAGTTCAAATCTGTAAAAACCTTCGATCTGTGTGTGTGTGTGTGTGTGTGTGTGTGTGTGTGTGTGTGTGTTTTCCCCCTCCAGAGTTTGAGCTGATGCATGTTGACGAGTTCATCGATGAGCTGCTTCACGCAGAGAGAGTGTGTGACATCATCCTGCCGCGGCTCCAGGTCTGTTTGTCTGTCCAGCCGTCCGGTCCGGTCCGGTCCGGTCCGGTCTGGTCCGGATCGGTTCAGACAGGAAGTGTGTTTGAACCTTCTTCTTCACGCCCTGGTCCGATTCAAGGTGACTCCATGTTGTTCTTTGTGCTGCAGAAGAGGCAGGTTCTGGAGGAAGCCGAGATGCTGGACCCGCGGGTCAGCGCTCTGGAGGAGGACCTGGACGAGGTGGAGAGCAGCGAGGAAGAGGACGAGGAAGAGGAGAAGGTCTCATAATTCTGCTCTTTAAAGACGTTTAACCATGAAGTTCCTATAAATGACAGAAAGTTTCTCCTTTCATTCAATGTTTTAAATTTTTCCTGTTCCTCTCCGGTCTGCAGTTCGAGAGGCTGCCGAGCCCGGAGCCCCACAGACGCGGTCACCGTGACAACGACCGGCCTCGGCGCTCGCCGTCGCCTCGCTACAGACGCAGCCGCTCTCCTCGCCGGTTCGTTGTCGCCTGTTTATCGATCAGAGCCGATCTGTTGCCGCGGCGACGCTAACCTGACTGTTTGCCTTTCAGGCGGAGCCGATCGCCCAAGAGACGAAGGTTCGACTCCCGTCTCCGTTGACCCGACGCCGGTTTGGGTTCTGCTCGGACTCTAAACGTGTTTTGTTTTGTCCGAACAGCCCGTCGCCTCGCAGAGAGCGCCACCGCAGCAAGAGCCCGCGGCGCCACCGCAGCCGCTCCAGGGACAGGCGGCACCGCTCCAAATCACCCGGTAGGTTCTGCTCCTTCTGCTCTCTGACGGCCCAGGCTCAGCATTACAGTCGGGTTAAGGTTTGGACTTTGACTAGGCCACTGCAGCTCCATTCTATTAACTGCTGTGTGGACAGACTGACTCACATTTAACTTTGGCTGCAACTTTTAGCAAAAATAGTCGACAAATTTCTCAGCAGGAAGTCATGAGGACAGAAACGCTCTCCGTTCTGACCCGGTTCTGACCCGGTTCTGTTGACTCTCAGGTTTCCTGCAGCATTTTAGATTTATAAGAGGAGAAAGTAAATGTATGATGTGCTGCAGTTCATGACTAGGAAATGAAATGACAACATGTTGATGAGTTTTCTTTTTAAAATAAAATAAAACACAAAATGTCCACATTTATCTGAGATAATTTATTTATTTGATTCATGCATCTCTGGTTTTTTTTAAACATTTACCATATATAACTTTTTATTTTGCTTCCTGTAATTATTAAATTGTGACCCCTCTGGGCTTCCGTAGCAAACCTGCTGGGTGTGACATGTTTAGGTTTGAGCTCTGGGCCTCACTGGCATCAGGATCGGTTCTGGTCCGATAAGTAAACTGGGTCGATATGAACATCTGATGTTGGTTTCTGACTTGTTGCTGTTTGTATTTCTGGTTGGTCACGTGACGTCAGGTTGGTCACGTGATGTCAGGTTGGTCATGTGACGTCAGGTCGGTCACGTGATGTCAGGTCGGTCACGTGATGTCAGGTCGGTCATGTGACGTCAGGTCGGTCACGTGACGTCAGGTCGGTCATGTGACGTCAGGTTGGTCACGTGACGTCAGGTTGGTCACGTGATGTCAGGTTGGTCATGTGACGTCAGGTTGGTCATGTGACGTCGGGTTGGTCATGTGATGTCAGGTTGGTCGGGTGACGTCGGGTTGGTCATGTGACGTCGGGTTGGTCACGTGACGTCGGGTTGGTCAGGTGACGTCGGGTTGGTCATGTGACGTCGGGTTGGTCAGGTGACGTCGGGTTGGTCAGGTGACCCAGCTTCCTGCTTCTGCAGGAGCTGCTCAGTTTGGTAAATCCTGAATAATCCCTGAACTCACTCAGGATGTTCTTCCTTCTGCAGCGGCTGCAGCTGAATCCGTCACTTTGTTTTGTTTTAACATTTTAAACCTGCAGCTTCAGTTTGAGTTCAGATCTTAAAGCAGCAGGATAGATGTTTTCTCCTGCTGCATGATGGGAAATAAATGACAGCTGTTTGTTCATCAGGTCACCACAGAAGCCACAGACATCGGAGCCACTCCAAAACCCCGGAGCGGTGAGTCCGGATCGCTTCCGTCTCCAGCAGGTTTAATCTGAATCAAGTTTAGCTACAAAAATAATTTTCATTTGGCAGCAGAAACTCCTGCTGGACGCCTTCCTGGGTAAAAACCAGTGGGTTTAAACTGCTGAAGTTTCAAACTGCTGTTCCAGTTTAAAACATTAGCTGTGACATTTCATATTTCATATCATCAGAATTAAAGTGTTTAAAACACTGAAGCAGTAAAATCAGGGTTTAAGTTTCCTGTTTGTGTAGATTTATCCCTGACTTTATCTCATAAACTGTATTTTTACCACTTTGTCTTTAGACTCGTTCAGTTTTTTCCATTAAAATCAGTAAATCCTGATTTCTGTTCCTGGTTCTGTTGGACTGAAAGGTTCTGTTTGCTTTATTCTCACAGCAGCTCCAAAAAGAGCCACAAGAAGAGCCGGAGAGGAAACGACTGACCTGAGTCCCTCTGAACGTTTTTACTTCATCCTCCACCAAACTCTTCCTTTCAATCTTGTACTTGACTTTTTATTTTTATTCTTATTCCAGCAGTTTCAGGTTCAGATCATCTGGACCTCTGATGGTTATGGAAACAAAACAAAACGATTTTCTCCAGATGCTTTAGGCGCCTCAGATAAAACTGTAAATAGTGAAATGTTTTTTTTTTTTTTTTTTTTTTTTTTTTTAAAAAAAAAAAAACCCCCAAAAAAAAAAAATTTTTTTAAAAAGATGTTTTTTTAGGTTATTATAA
>NW_015113159.1:221218-239146 GCF_001443285.1 Poecilia latipinna | reverse complement strand
TTTTTTTTTTTTTTTTTTTTTTTTTTTTGAACAATGAAAACATCCCAGAAATAAAAACCTTGTTATAAGATGATGTTTTAATGCGTTAAGTTAACAGAACCTTTCAGGTGAAATAAAACGAATATTGGAAAAGCTGATGGATGTGATACGGCTGGCGTCGCCTTTTGCTGGTTTTTAGGAAGCTGAAATCGTTTTTAAAAGGCAGAGCTGGAGCTCAAGTTTTACCAATGTTGGTTAAGAAATATAACTAAGTTCAATTTAATCCTGTTTGTGTTTTAATTTATAAATAAAACATTCAATTAATTTTCTGTTGGGATAAAAATGTTCTGTAAACCTTGCAGATTTTATTTTATCGCAAGTGCTCAGATTCTTTTGTTTTTTAGTTCTTAAACAGAAATGTCAGGCCACTAAGACCTGGGTTGGGCTTTTCTGTTCATTGTCTCTGCATCAGTGCGGTTTGACACGAGGTTCTGCTGAGGTTCTGCTGAGGTTCTGGTTGGGCCGGTTGCTTCACAGCAGCCTTCAGGTTGTCTGGATCGGCGGTTCTGGTGTTTCTTATCTTCCTCTTAATGATCCATGAGGGAAAAAAAAATCTGGATTCATAATATAATATAATCTCTGCTATCATTGTTCAGGATTAAACCCGTAAAATGAAAATTACAAAAATGTTTCATGTTAAATTTTCATTTTAATTTCAAATGTTGAAGCACAAACAGATTAAACAGTTAGCAGAGCTGGAAAAGCTGCAATGCAAGCTCTGATTGGCTGAACTGGTAAATAAAATACTGCTGTCATGTTTATTATTTTTAATTATACAGACAACAGGCAAGTCTTTATATTTTATTGTTTACATCAGAATAAAAAGTGAACACAGATTATATCAGCTGCATTATGAAAGACATTAAAACTAGATTATTAAATCTTGACCCTTATGGACGAGTGAAGCTAATAGTGAATTAATCTCACGCTCAGGTTGCTGTTAGATGCTTTTACGCCATCTAGTGGTCGAAGTGTGCAATGGGCCGACCGCATTAAAGTTTGCTGATTAACTCTGTAAATAATCCTGACTTAGGATGACAAATGTCTTCTATGAATAATGTATGAAAACAGGTGAATGTACCCATAATTCTAAGTTATTTCTCATTTGGTGTTTGAAGCTTTTTAGCGACAGCAACTAAGGAATGAAAATTAGTAATACTAAGGAGCAAAACGTAGAGTTGTAGGATTTACACCTATAAACGTATTTTATAGTTGTAAATGTATTTTGATTATGCAACTTTGATTCCAAATATCACTTTAGATTACAAGAACAAATATTTCTATAGTGAATTATTTTCATAAGTATATATAACCTAACACATTTTTTAAATTGTAAAATTGGATAAAAGCATTTAAGACGGTATGTAAAGGGTTATTTTATTTTTAATTTGGCTCTATTGGAAACCCTGCAAAATGATTGGACTGACAGCAAAAACACCAGTAATTAAATTTATGCACAATTAGATATAAATTCAGTGATTATGAGTTAGAACTAGAATATTATTCAGACGGTCAGAATGATCATTGGATCTGATCTTTGAAAGTCTTGCTTTCACACAGTCTGGACACCTTCCAGGTTTTCCAGAAACTCCCGGATCTCTGGGAGCATTCTGGACCGTCCGCGGTCTCGGATCCTCTCCAGCGCCTTGATGCTGTTCATCCGGGAGAAAGACTCGTGGTTAATGGCTGCAGCCTTCATGTGATACTCAATCGACTTGTTCCATTCCTGCCGGTCGAAGTTGAGGTACTTGGCGTAGCAGTTGTAAACACACTGTTGGTCTGAAGGATCCAAAGATTTCTGCAGCAACTCCTTGTAGATCTGATCTGGTTTCATCAGCCCACGACCAGACTTGGCCCACACACTTGCAAAGTCCAACTTCTTTGTTAAACAAGACTCAGGGTAGCAAGAGATGACATCCTCCAACAAGCTGATTGCTCGGTCAAACATTCTTTGACTTGGGCGTCCGTTTCTGGAAAAAACTATCTTCCATTTGTAGGCAAGAGCGGCACATCTCTTCAGGTACCGGGAATCTGGATCCTTTGTGAGGGCCCTTTCTGCCACGTCGATCACATCGTCGTAGGATTCGATTTGTCTGTAGATCCTCAGCAGGGGTTTGATGCCACTGTAGCTGCTGACAGGGTTCAGTAAAATCTTCTCGGACAACTCCTGTGCTTCCTCTTTAACTTGCTCACCTCTCTTGGCTCGTTGTTTCAGGTCGACGGCAGCGAGGTACAAGTTTTCTGGATCTTCTTCTCTGGCTACCCTTAGATCCTCCCAGACGTCAGGCTCTGGTTCCACGTCACGATGCTTGAAGGTGCTCAGCAGACCGATCATACGGCTGCTCCGCCACTCCACGGTGTCCGGCTGCATCCGGATGGCTCTCTGGAAGAGCTCTAAAGCCTGCTGCTGCTTCTCTTTATCAAACCTCATCAGGGTCCAGGCCTTTTCAGCTAAGACCTCTGGATAGAGATCTCCCTTCTTCTTCCTCATCAGGCCGTCGACCTTTGACAGGTAGTCTTCACTCTTCTCATCTTCTCCCAGGTGATGGTGCAGCCAGGCCAGATTCCCAAAGTTCACCATCAACCAGGGACCTTCATCAGCGTTTTTCTGCCTCTGGAAGGTCTCAGCGGCCCGGTTGAAGAGGTTCAGGGCGTCTTTACTAGAGCCCAGTTTGTACTGGATGAAGCCCAGCAGGTTGTAGATGTGACCCAGCCAGACGTTTCCCTCTTCAGTGCCGACATCCTCCAGCTCATATCTGATACGGAACAGTTGTCCCCTGCTGGGGTCCAGATCCCAGGTGAAGTGGCACTCCAAGGCCTTCAGTCTGGACTGCAGACTCTGAGGAGAACTGACAAAAATCATAAAAACAAAACATTAATGAAGTTAAAGAGCTTTAGACAGTGGGAATTAAAAATAAAACAAGTATCGTTTGTGCTTTCTTCCACTAATTTTACATTTCTCTATTCCTGCTCCTGCACTTTCTTCTTTTATCTGACTTTCTCTGCTCGGAGCGGCAAAAAATGTATGGTTGAAAAAAAAAGTTAGGATAGGTCTTTTATCTATACAAAGCATGTTCATTACAAAATTTGATATACAAAATCATTCTTAGGCAATGAGATTTTAGTCTGCTCAATTCTTGTTTTAGGGCTTCTTGTCACTTTAAATCCAAATAAGCTGATAGTGGAAACAGTTTGGAAAAACAGAAGTGGAGTCTCCTGCACAAGTGGTTTCTGGTTGGTAGGTCTAAAATAACACTTGCTCTTTCCAGCAGCCATTGTACAGCGCATACAGCGGTAAAACCAGCTGACCAAATGTGTTGGAGCTCAGCTTGAGTTGCTAGGTGATGGGCGGAGCTCTTCTGCGGTTGCTAGGTGACGGGCGGCGCTTTTCTGCGGTTGCTAGGTGACGGGCGGCGCTCTTCTGCAGTTGCTAGGTGACGGGCGGAGCTCTTCTGCAGCTGCTAGGTGACGGACGGAGCTCTTTTGCGGTTGCTAGGTGACGGGCGGAGCTCTTCCGGGGTTGCTAGGTGACGGGCAGCGCTCTTCTGCAGTTGCTAGGTGACGGGCGGAGCTCTTCTGCAGTTGCTGGGTGACGGCGGAGCTCTTCTGGGGTTGCTAGGTGACGGGCGGAGCTCTTCTGCAGTTGCTAGGTGACAGCGGAGCTCTTCTGGGGTTGCTAGATAACCGAGCAGTGCCGATCGAATGTGACTAAATACCTGAGTGTTTTATTAAGTGTTTTTTTTAGAAGCACCAGTGACACAAATGTATCAAAACATGGAAAATGTGAAATTTGCATTAAAGGACCTTTTATTATTTTAAACAATAAATAACTGTCTGACTACATGTAAAAGTTCCCTACAATAGGCATCTCTGCTGTTCTGTGAAGATATATTAACTATTTTCCAACATAAGCAGGTTTATGTGTAAACAGAGTAAAGAAGCCATGGATATGGACCCCTGATAAAACCTCTGGCCAAGTTACGCCCTGGTAGCACATGGTTTTGGTTATAATCTTCCAAGACAATGTATTTCTATAATTAGCTTTGGTAAAAATAACAACAATAAATTAACATAATTATAAAATGAATTTTTCCTTATCGTTTCTCCATCTGACTCCCCTATATCGGAGTATATAAATACAAAAATAGGAATTATTGGTGAAAATGTGAGGTTATTGTCATTAACTTCGTCACTCACCTCATCTTCCAGCTGTTTTCTCTGTAGATCTGGAGGTTTTGTCTCTTCTGGAGTTTTTCTGATGATCTGTAAGAGGCGCAGCTGCGGAATGGTCGCACGGCGCTCGCGCTGAGGTTTATTGTCGGGATGACGTCACGCGGTGACGGGCGAAGCAGGACAGAGCGAGTTTATAGAGAAGAAGAGCGACGTCGCTTCAGTCAGACGAACCTTAAGTTTCATTTTTCCGGGATCGAAACCTCAGCACTGAAACGAAACTTTGGGTCAGCAGGTTTTCTGGCGTCATGTTTTGGTCGGATTGTTTCCAGAGCTCCAACATGGCGGCTGGTCCGTGGATGTTTTTACTATTAGATTTTATAAAACAAAGATGGAAAAACTAAACAAACTAAACAAAGAGTTTGGTCCCTCATCTTATTGTTTTAATCGCCACAGCAGTGTTGAGCTCCAGCCCAAGTCCCAAGTAAAAAAGGAGAAATACAAGAAAGCAGTGCGACAGTCAAAAATGAAAAGGCTATGTTCAGTAAATAAACACATCTATAACTTAAAGAACAATACACTTTTCATAGACTTTGGTCAAATCTTTAGAATTTACTACATCTGGCTTACATTGCAAAAAAAATAAAAAATATGACTACATACATATTCAGCTGTTACACAAAACTTGTTTTATCACAAATCTATTATTGTATTAATTTATTTATGGAAATAAAGTAAGACAACTGAACAGTTCATGAGCAGTGAATGCTGTTTCTTTTGCTGGGGTTGTGCGTCTTACGTCATCACGTCGAGTGTAAATGTAGCTTTCTGCCGGTTCTTCCTGCTTGTTTTTCTCCTTTCTTATTTGGGCTGACATTTAATTTAATGAAGCCGAATGTTCCATAGAGCTGTTCTCATGTCTGTGTTCTTATATCTTAGTGTTAAGTCTCATAAATTGTCTGGAATTTGAATTGAATTTGGCGCCTTAAGATTACGCGTTAACTAACGGTCACTTTAGAAGCCCGCGCCGTTGATGCTCCGATTGAATAATAAAACGCCTCTTTTTTAAAATAAAGCCTTACCTGATAAAGTTAATTGCCATATAATTTCAAGATAGTATCTATACTATAATTTCGGCTATGATCATATTTACTTTACTGATTTAGGAAGTAAGTTTGAGGCACAATGTCTTTATTTGTGTTCTTCAGCGGACTCCGCTTCGGAGTTACGCAGTTTACGTACGTAACTCCGTACGTCAGAGCACTTCCTGGTTGCTGCTGCAGCTGGAAATGGCGGAGCTGAAAGAGGCGGTCGCTTCTCAGCAGCACCAGGAGGACAGAGGCATCAAACGTCAGTAAAACTGCGCCATTTTACCTTTTGTGCGCTTATTTTGCGGAGAAAAGGCGCGCTTTAAATGAATGCTTTAGACGCTGTTTTTGCTGCGCGGTGAATTTAGGAGGAATCTGAGTTTTTAAGTGCGCAGCGGGACGAGGGCCTCAGCGCGGAGCTCCGCCACTGGGCCTAAACAGTCAACAACAGGAGGGACGGAGGCTGGAGGCGCAGAGCCGGACGGCCAGCAGCGGATCTGCAGCTGCAGGCGTCAGTGAAGCGCTTTCCCCAGGATCAAATCAAATATTATTATTATTATTATTATTATTATTATTATTATTATTATTATTTAATGCGAGGCGGTCTCACCACGGAGCTGCGCTGCAGGACCGCAGAGCCGCTGCGCTGAAAAGTGCGCACCTTTTCCAATTTACGCACAAAAACTTGACAAACCGAACTGGAGGGACTGATGGTAGAAAAATAAATCTGTGTTTTCCCAGTTTAATCCATATATTCGTTGGTTGGCATGAAATTCTGATATTAAAAAACAAAGTTGTGCATTAATTATTGCAATTCTAAGATATAAACAACCTTTTTTATTGTATTTACTAACTTTATTTCGCTGCTGCAGCAACAGGTGGGGGAGGGGTTTGTTAATCTCTGCTTTCCTCTTATTGTTCAGTTTTAGACCATAAACTGTTATATGTCATAGTTCCATGATAAAAATCTTAACATTCAACATTTAACAGGTCCATTCAGCTGAGAGTTTCTCATTCAGATTTTATTTTTAAAATATGATGACCTGGTATTTCTGTTTTATAAATTTTTTATTTTAATTTCTCCCGTCTGGATGTAAAGGTGATGAAGACACCGGAGAGGAAGACTCTGCCGGCTCGGCCCCCGCTGCAGGGCAGAGCGACGCTGCGGCTGACGGCGACTCCAAGCCTTCAACCACGACCCCTGGTAAGTCAGCCAACCGTCTGGTGTCACCGACTGGCTGGGAGCGCTGCAGACGCAGGACATAACGGAGTGTTGGGGTTTCCTCCTGCCTGCAGACAGACACATCTCCATCCAGACCAAACTGGAAGGACTGGAGATGCTGGTGGACCTTAATGGTGGTGAGTTCAGGTCCTCAGGAATTTCTCTGCCTTTCTTCTTCTTTTTATTCTCTATGGAGGAAAAAAACATGTGGATGTGGATAAAATTATTATTAGAAGTTGACTAAAATTACATAAGAATCATAAAAGGGGTTAAATTTAAAGTTTAATAGAGAAAATGATGCTGAAATAATCACGTTCAGGCTCTAACTCAAGAATTAAAGGGGCAGCGTTATGTGTTTTCCAGGCACTTGGCAAGTCAAGTCACTATGTTACCTTCAGTTTTTATGAAAACGCTATATATATCAAAAATGGCTTAAAAGAAATGTTACTTCCTGATTTAACACCTTGAAACTGGGCCTCTGTCTCTTATAATGAGCTCAGCAGTTCCAGCAGCTGTTTGCTAATTGCTGCTGGCTAGTCTGAAGGAGCTGAGTCGGGGAGGAGCTTTGCCTCGAAGGCGGGGCTAGGTCCACCCAGGTGTTTACCACAGCTGAATGGTTGCCATGGAGATCAAAGGATTTCTGAAACATGCTTGTTTCTAATGAGGGAAAAACTTTCTGACATGATGGAAACCTGAAAAAATGCTAATTTCTTCAAATCTAAACATATTTTATAAAATGCGGATGAAGAATAATTTTTCCAGCTGAATCCGGATGGTTTGTTCGTGTCTGTCCTCCAGCGGGCCGGAAGTCCTGCCCTCTGTGTCCGGAGGAGAAGTTTAAAGCGTGCTACAGCCACAAGCTGCGCCGGCACCTGCAGAACCTCCACTGGAAGGTCTATGTGGAGTTCAAAGGTAGGACAGCAGAGAGACGCAGCCCGGCAGCTTCAGCCTGATGCTGACCTTTGACCTCCGTCTCCCTGCAGGAAGCAGGATGTGCATCTGCCACCTGGCCTGCAGGAACCCCAAACCCAGCCTGAGCGGAGACCAGGTGAGGCGTTTCCCTCCACTCGTCGTCAGGATGGACGGTAGAACCATTTAAACTGGCGCTGGGACGCCATTTTCATTTCTAATCATGTTAATTGCAGGGTGTGTATTAATCAGTTTAATTTTAATAATCAAAATAAGCAACACTTCCAGTCAAAAAACATTTTGCTGCTAAATTATTGAATAAACATCCAATTAAACAAAATATTTACAGTTCAGCTCTCCAGGTTCTTGGCCTTCAGAGCAAAGTGTTTCAGGAAGTTCTGATCCAGTTTGTTTAGGGACATTTGACCTAAACAAACTGGATCCAGAATGAAAGATATCAGCAGATTGAAGGTCACATAAAAACCTGCCCAGCAAACAGAAGCACGTTTTTTTATCTGTATAACAAACTTTAAGAGAAACGTCATTCTGTTCGCTGATGACAGCGATCTAAAACACAACTTCAATAGAAAAATGCCACCAAACTTTGAGAAGTCCCTGAAGCGGACTGGGTTCTGTCCGTCTCCAGGTGTCGGGTCGACACATGGCCCACTTCCACTGCGTGGTGTGTTCGGTCACCATCGCCCGGAAGACGGACATGATCAGCCACCTGAAGCGCCACTTCAACAAGGGAGAGACGGAGGCCAGTTACCCCGGCGGCTCAGACGCTCAGATGGACGAGCCCGGTGAGCGCCGCCGTCACAGCGAGCCTGACGGAGGCGGACGCTTCGCTCACGATCCCGTTTCTCATCCGCAGCGCCTTCGGGTCAGGCCTACGAGATCCTGAAGGAGCTGGGGACCAACGTCCAGCTGCTGCCGAACCACAGCACCCCGATGAAGAGCGACACGTACTTCAACCGGAAGATGAAGACCAACAGGTGGAGACGGGTGACGCCGCGTCTGTTTCTGAGTGAAAAGCATCGGCTGAAGCTGAAGCTGCGTGTTTGTGTTGCAGGCAGCTGGTGTTCTGTTCGCTCGCGGTTCTGGCCGAGGAGAGGAACCCGCTGGAGTGTCTGGATGCTTTTGGAGCCACAGGTGAGACGAGATGAAACAGAAAAACGCTGATCTGGACAGAGACCAGCAGTTAACACTTTTAACAAACTCTCACACCACGAACTTAAAAATGTCCCACAATGACAAAATCTTTACTTATACAACAGGAAATGAAGCTACTAGTTACTTAACCCTCATTGATGGGTAGGATAGACCTGCCTTTGTTCTGAGAAACTGAAGATTTGTCCTGCAGACATGAATCCTCTCTTCATCTAAGCATTCCTGCTGTTTTTCCTTCCACTGATATCTTCAGCTTTTCCTTTGAGTGAGCCGGTCTTAAGCCACTTATCCATTATTATTTTTAAACACAACAATACATGCAGTACCTTGTGGACCAGTAGGGGGCGCCTGCAGCCCACAGCCTGACGTCCAGCAAACTGTCTTCATGTGAAGAATCAATCATTAGGGTCAGTGCTGTGAGGAAGAGGTCCTCTGTTTTTGGTTTGATGATCAGAGTAAATCAAAAACTGTTTTCAAATGATTATTTTATTCATTAAAGGAAAATGGATCATCCAAACCAAACTGAGCTTAGATGGAAAAAGTACCTGAAAACTGGCAGCATCAGCTGTTTGTGATAACTGGGAATAAGTCTTTTACTTTGGAGGAACGGTGACTCTTTCTGTGTTCCAGAACTTATTTAATTCAGCCACTTTGGAGAGTTTTCAGGTCAGACTGTTCAGCTCCATTTCATTTATTTCTACAGCGCCGTTTCACAACAAATGTCTGGAGGCACTTTACGAAAACCCTCATTTCAATCCAATCACACATCAGTGCATCAACGTCAGTTTATTATTCAAATTAGTTCAAAAAGTTTCTATGGAAACCCGGCAGAGCATCGAGTCGTTACCTGGCAGCATTCACTCCTCCTGGACCAGCAGGGGGCGCCAGCAAGCCGTCGTACGGCGCATGCATGCAGCGACAGTGGAGAGGAAAACCTTATGATGACTTTCTGAAGGCAGGTTTCAGAAAGAGCAGGAGCTTCTTAAAGAGACAGAGGCCCAAGTTCAAGACATTAAAACAGGAAGTCAAAATTCTTTTAAGTCAAATAGCATTTTTATAAAAACTGAAGGAAACATGGTTGCTAAAGGGCCTGAAAAACAAAAGCTACGGCCCCTTTAATACACCGCACTGTAAAACAGGCCGGTGTCCGGCTCTGTGCTGCTCGGTGGAACGAGGTTCTGGAGTAAATGACCTTTGGGTCGGAGTACGGAGGAGTAACTGAGTGGGTTCTGCTGCTCCTCAGGCATCATGGGCCTCCAGTGGGCCAAACACCTGCGTAGCACCGTCAGAGTGACCATAACAGACATCAGCGACACCTGCGTCAAAATGATCAGAGAGAACTGCCAGCTGAACAACATCCGGGCCGACGGCGGCTCCCGA
This sequence comes from Poecilia latipinna, assembly GCF_001443285.1. Classification (NCBI taxonomy): domain Eukaryota; kingdom Metazoa; phylum Chordata; class Actinopteri; order Cyprinodontiformes; family Poeciliidae; genus Poecilia; species Poecilia latipinna. Next base: position 229,168 of record NW_015113159.1, on the reverse strand, counting down.
GGGCCGCGGGGCCCCGACAGGGCCGGCTGCGAGCCGGAGACGGCCCCCGTCGCCACAGTGGAGGTCGCCAAGATGGACGCTAATGTCATCATGCATCTGCGGCCGTTTGACTACATGTAGGTTGACCTTTAAACCCATCCTGAAGTGTCTGATGTCAGTCGTAAAATGCTCTGACCTTTAACCTTCCAGCCACCTGGATCCTTTCGGCACGGCCGTGAACTACCTGGATGCTGCCTTCAGAAACGTCCGGAACCTCGGCATCATCTCTGTGACGTCCACGGACACGGGCTCGCTCTACGCCAAGTCGCCCAACGTCACGCTGCGCCACTACGGCTGCCACATCGTACGCACCGAGTACTACAAAGAGCTGGCAGCCCGCATGGTGGTCGCCACGGTAGCCAGGTAGGCCGCCCTGCTCAGGCCTAACGCTCAACGCAGATCAATCCAACTACCTGTGCTGACCTAAAAGCCTCTCAGAGTTCACAGCAGCCGTTATGCATCGACACGCAGGGGGCAACAAACAGCGAAAGATGAGGTTTCCATGGCAGCAGACAGCAACAACAGTTTAACATTTTTAATCTTCCTGGTGTTGCGTTGTGTTTCTCGCCCACGTGTTCATGTCTAAGTGTACTCGGTCACAAATTCACATAACGAATTTCGCCAGTCGCTCGTCTGGATGAGGACCAGCGACTTTCGCCTCATCGCTCAAGTTCCACAGGAAATAAGTGGAGAGTTTCTAATTTAACGTTTAAAACAAAATGGCTTCCTTTAAACCTTTCTGAATATAAAAACCTGGAAAACCGAGAATCTTTAGACACGTTTGAGTTAATAAAACATTTAGGCGGTTTTTGATATGGGCTGTATGGGCAGTGGCCCGGGGTGGCATCAGAAAGGGGCGGCAGGATGACGTATCGTTTCCTTCTGCTTGCTTGAGTCGTGGAGTAAGTTTCCCTTTGCTGCTGTTCTGGGAGACTTTACCTGTTTTCTGCTGTGAAATCAGATAATTGGATTTTAATTGGTCGGAGTGCGGCAGGAAGGTCCAACACCGCTGCCTGCAAATTTATATTTCCAGTTTACAAAATTAGACATAGTGATTAATGACAGCGCTGCAGTGTGATTAATCTGACCATAATTTAAATGGACTGTTGTTCTTAATGAAGACTTTAAGCCGTTCAGTGAGTTGTTCCTGTGACGTCCTGCAGGGCGGCGGCGCGCTGTAACAAAGGCATCGAGGTTCTGCTGGCCGTGGCTGTGGAGCACTTTGTGCTGGTGGTGGTGAGGGTCCTCAGGGGCCCGACCCAAGCAGACGAGTCGGCCAAGAAGCTCCGCAAACTGGTCCACTGCCAGTGGTGCGAGGAGAGAGTGTTCCTGAAACTGGGCAACATGGTGGACGGTGAGCTGCGTTCAAACTGTCGACGACTCGCTGCTGCACACCTTAAATCAGATAAATGAAACTCTGACGCTTCACCTTTTGCTCCAAATAGAAAATTATTGTTTTATCTCAGTTCAGTCAAAAAGGAGTTGGATATAATTGTGCAGAAAACGAGCATCGTTCAGATGTAGCTGCTGTTGGAAAAATGTTGTTAAATTGATATTTATATGTGTAAAATACATTTTTCCTCATAACCTGCTGTTAGTAAAATATATTTAGTTTTTGTTAAGCTTGCTTCGTAAAAGTTAGTTCTTCTTATTCAGTCCAGCTAAATTTACTCTGATTGTCTTAGATTATGTTAGCTTGTTCTAATCTATCTTATCTTAGAATCTAAGCTGACAGATCTATGCTAATGGAGAAATGATCTACACCAGGAGGAAATGAAGCCGTTTCATTCCAGTGTTTTCTACCTGTGGCTCATCTAGAAACTGCAGGACAGCAGAGGACTGGAGTTTGACACCCTGATTAGTGGCACAAACATTTGTCCCCGTCTTTCTCTAACGGGGATCAGTTTACAATCAGATCACAAGCTGTGCCTGCTAGCTTGTTTTAACTTGGTCCATCTTTAAGGGAAACTTAGCTTAATTAATTTTAGCTTATATTATTGACTTGATTTCTTTGATTAGTTTGATTTTTGTGTTGTTTAGTTTCCTTTATTAGCATCTGGAGCAGAGTTTCTCCACCCTGCTCCTCAGCCTCCCTGTCCTCCATGTTTCAGGTGTTTCTCTTCTGACACACCTGGATTGTATCTCTGGGTGATGAACAGGATCTGCAGCTCCTGATGGTCCTGCAGAGCAGGAGGCCTGAGGACCAGGGTGGAGAAACACTGATCTAGAGTATCATAGCTTAGCTCAGTGACTAGCATTACCATAGCATCGTTTAAGTTAGATTCACTTTAACTTCAGTGTTTGTGTAGCTTAGCTTTTTTTAAGCTTAGCTTAAAAAAGTTTTTGTTTCTAATTTTGCTTCATCTTAACCTAACTTCTTGGAATATGTTGGTTTTGTTTGTTTAGTGAAACTTTATTGGCACATTGTCATGTGGCGTCTCATTTATTTTATTTTAGCTTAGTGTAATTAGCTTAGACTCATTTAGCTGGATTTAGCTTAGAGTAAATGATTTTAGATGATGTTAATATGTAATCTTTGCTTTTCCCAGACAATTTTTGCTGCATTAGGAGGAAACTAACTTTGACCTGCAGGATAAATTCTGTTTTAACTCCTTTTCTTCAGACACCGTTCCCTGTAACTGTCATGGAAGTCTGCCTGGAAAGACGGCGGTGCAGCTGGGACCTCTGTGGTAAAAATCGAGGACTATAAATTAAAACTGAAAGCTTCTTTCTAAGTATAACCCGGCTGTGTTTGCAGGGCCGGGCCTCTGTTCAACACCGGCTTCCTGAGGAGGATGCTGTCTGCCGCCGTGCAGCACAGCATGGACGACATCCAGCCGCTCGTCAAAACGCTCATCTGCGAGTCCGAGTGCACCACGCTCAAGTCGCTGGTGCACGGGTCGTCAGTGCTCAGTAACCAGGGTAACCGCCTCAGCTCCGACGCCGCCTGCTGCACCTGCAGCATAAAACGCTGAATGTTGTGTTTGTGCTGCAGTGGAGTGTGGAGTCGTCATCAAGACGCTGCAGAGCGGAGAGGATGGAGGTCCAGCTGATCAGGCCGGTCAGTTTCTCTGCTTTTAACTCCGTCTGCACAGGAAGCAGCAGCTGTAACCTAAACGGCAGTGGTTCTGTTTGTCCTGTAGAGGGCAGTGTTGGAGAATTTACAGCTAAATGTTTTCCTGCAAACTAAAAGTTTCAGGGTTTTTACCAAAACTCTGCATGATGCATGCTGACTCAGTGAAACTTCTGCAATCATAACTCAGACTGCTGAACATTAATCGTTCAGTTTTTATTTTTTTTAGTTTGGACAACCATCTTAAATTCAGTGAATAATAATAATAATCATGTAAATAATATTTCTAACACATAACTGTGAATAAGAAACAACATTGAATATCTGTACAGGATTGACCTTCTGTTTAAAATACCTCTACAGTCAGGATGGGTTTTATTTCCCCAAAAAATCACTTTTTAAAAATAGTTCTAACAAAATTTTCCACATTTTCTGCTTTTTATTTGGCCAAATATGTAGAGATTTGTTTCCTTTTTAAACAGTCACCAGAATACAAAATATTTATGTATAAAATCCCACAGTATGTTTTGTGCATCAAATAAAAATGTAAAATAATTTTGCCAACAAGAAAACAGATAAAAATGAAAAACTGCTGTGGTTCAACAGAACATCAGGTTTATAAGATGTTAAAGTTTTTCCTTTGCAGTTTTTAAGAACTCAAACATTATGTGCAAAACTAAGAATCTTGTTTTAATATAAGAGGAAATCTTTATATTTAAAAGCTCAATCATAAAATACTGGATAAAGTAAAAGCTTGTGCTCATTTGTTCATCGTTTCTGTCCGTCTCATCGCCACCGAGGTGAAAACCGCCTCAGCGTTTCTCTTTCACTTCATGTTGGACATTAAAGTTCAGCCAAATCTGCAGCAGCAACTTCAAACGAGGCGATTCAGTTTCTGTGAATCTGCTGAGCTGAACTTTGGTTTTCTGCAAATGAAACAACTTGAAACAATCTGACTCCTTCTCACAATCCAGCATTGTTCTCTGACTGGAGTCAATGTGTCTCTTCCTGCAGAAAAAGCTTCAACATTTCATGACTCGGCTGAACCGATCGCTCAGGTTTACTCTGAACATCTGCAGTCCTCCAACACTTAGAGCGCTTTCATCTGGAAAGTTTCTAATCTTTTCATTTAGAATCTATTTTTACATTTCGCTTTGATCTTAGCTGAGATATCCAGCTCTTTTCCAGCTGCACATTTCTTTAGTTAACTCTAGTCGTCTTTAGTTAACTCTAGTCGTCTTTAGTTAACTAGTCGTCTTTAGTTAACTCTAGTCGTCTTTAGTTAACTAGTCGTCTTTAGTTAAGTTTGTTGGTAACAAGCCGTTTCATCCATGCAGTGATTCTTAAGCCTGTTTAAGTTTAACAGGTTCAGTCCTACAGCAGTTTAATACTTAGATTTCAGTTAAGTTTTATTTTACCAATTTGTAATCATGTACTGTCATGTTAAATTCATGTAAATTATACTTATTTCATTTTATTTATTTCAACAGGTTTTTAAAACAATCAGGACAGGAGGAAAATAACCAGAACAAATAATTAGCTTAGCGTTTCTCTTTTGTTTGAAATTTAATCCGACATCTTTTCTCATTTTAATATTACTTACAATAATTGTCAGAAATTTGTAATAAAACCATGTTCAGATATTCTTATGCTTGTTCAATATGCTGTGTTAAAGAACCAACAAATTATATTACATGAATAAAATCACAAACTATAATAAAAAAGGCAAGAAAATCTACAGACCCAAAATAAGAAAAACAATAATAATAATGACAGAATAATTATCAAGTCTTTGCCAATGTGCAACTATAAATCCCTCATAATCTGAGTTATGTAACAGTAAGATAATAATAATATTCTAATAATGGGAATGTAGATGAGTGGCAGCATAATGTTTGTGTTCCTGCAGGGAAAAGGAAAAGCGGGGAGGATTGTGGGAACGTTGTGAAGAAGCTGAAGCCGGACGCGTCTCTGGATCATCCTGCCTTCTACTACAGCATCCACCGGCACAGCATCCGCCGCATGAACATGCCCAAGTGAGTCCGGCGCCGGGCCGACGGGACGCTGCTGCTTTTCACTCCATTGAAAACCCAGCCGGCTCGTTTCAGAACCCGACCCGGTCCCGCCCATCTGACGGTTCTGCTGCTCTGCCTTCACAGGTTGAACAAGTTCCTGCAGTACCTGACGGAGGCCGGCTTCAGGGTGAGCCGGACCCACTTCGACCCGACCGGGGTCCGGACCGACGCCACGCTGCAGCAGTTTAAGTCCGTCCTCACCAAGTACAGCGTACCGACCGGAACCAACACCGGCGCCGGCCAGAGCACCGCGAGCTCCGAGAAGGCGGTCTGAGCCGGGGACGCCGCTCGGCTCCCTGACCCGGTCCTGACCCGGTCCTGACCCGGTTCTAACTGCACTGATGGACCTTTATTAGAGCACAAACTGATGAGAATCTATTTAATTTACCTAAAAACAGTATTTTAATCGTTTCTCCTTTTTACCTTAATTTGTCTCTTTAGATCCAGAATAAAAATCTTTTCTGAAAATAATTTTTTTGCAGCTGTTTCATACGGAGCCTCCAGGGAACATGGGAAAAATTATTTTTCTTTTGCGTTCCCTCGCAATAATCTACTGATCAGTTCATGCGCCATGACTGATACCGTCAGTCTTTCTTACGGGCCGCCGTACTTCCTGTCTTAATATAAGATTATGTAAAGGTTTCTCCGTGAATGTTAATATCTCGTTGTGAAATATGACATTTTATCTCTTTTTCTTTAGCACCACAAACCTGATATAAACAGAAACTTTCCATAAATGGGAAAGAAATAAAAATACATCATAATTTCTGAGTTATCGCGGTTAATCAGGCATCTGATTGTCTGGTTTAAAGTGCTGCTTTCAGTGCCGTCAGCCTGAACAGACATAAACATGCAGTAAATAAATCGATTTTCAATCAGTTTTTTTTGCACCAAAGCGTTAATAATAATAAACACGTTTTCACTGAGGCTCTATAAGAGCAATATGAATGAAATAAGTAATTATCGATATGACAGGAGCAGCAGCTTTGACACCTGGTGGTGGGCGTGTCGATGTGGGCGTGACGTCACCAGGTATGAATGGGACGGTGACGCTGCGTGTGTTTGAGGAGGCGGGTGGTCGGTCCTCACAAAGGTTGGAGCATGATGATCTAAATGGAATAAATCGATAATTGTGACAGAACAAAGGCTTGTTGATTGATACAGATGAGATTCCGTGAGATCCTACATTTCCCACAATGCAACCTGCCCGTTAGTGAACCTGCTTTGTTTTTCTCTGCAGGGATTTTATTAATGTGTCTGAGAACAGATTAAGTTTATGATCTGTAGTTTTAAGTTATCAGGTTTAGTTGAAAATATTTAACAATATTATCATTTATCACAATTACTGGGACAATTTATCGTCCCGTAAAATGATCGTGTCAGAAACAGGCAAGTTTCAGCTGTTCCTCCATTTAACGCTAATATAAACTAACCAATCACAAGCTTTCAAACCTATGACATCATCAGCTGGGAATTCCCAAACTGTTCAAAGCCTCCTGTATGTAAACTTCTGGATTTAAGGATGATGATGAAGGCTGGGCTGGATTATTTTATATTCCGGGATTATAATTTTGTTTCTGGTTGTTGAATTTTATTTAGATGAAAAATTTAGATGATAAACCTGCGGTGACCATCAGGAACCTGCAGGTTTGAAAAGGAAAACTGGTTTTCTGCGTCCCTGAACGATCCTCCAGGAGGAGGAGGAGGAGGAGCAGTAGCAGAAAGAGGAGGAGGAGCAGGATGAAGAGCAGGAGGAGGAGACACCCTCCTCTTCCTCTCCGCAGAGCCGCTGATCCAGTTCGCACCTGCGGCCCGAGTCTACCTGTGGATCCGGCAGCAGCAGCAGCAGCATGGGGGTCTCCGCGTCCAGCCTGCTGGATGAAGCCAAGTCCGCCTACATCAGAGGTAAGACCCGGGGGCCGCGGACTCTCACCGGGCGCAGGGGAACCTGGACCGGCCTGCACTAAGAACAAAGTTCTGGTCTGCGCGGATCGGTGAAATCAGAGCACTGGATCAGAGTAAACCTGCCGCTGGTTTTCATCCAGAGGGACCGGCTCGGTTCTGGTTCTGCTTCGTGTTTTTCCACGGAGGAACTTCCCGAACCGTGCGGGTCTGCTGCGGTGATCTGCGGGAAGCATCGGGTGGCTCTGGGCGTGTCTGCGGTGACGGCAGGCTTAATGTGCTGATTACCTGAGCCGCAGGTGCAGGAACAGCTGGTGTTCCGGTTCGGATCAGGCTGGGTTTACTGGGAGAACCTCAGCAGGAGTTCGGAGGTTCCGCGGTCCATTCTGGCGGTTCTGCTGCAGAGAAATAATTTGACCCAGTTCAGTCATTCTTCTCACGGTTCGGAGTTTTTTTCTGACTTATTCAGTGAAAAAGGATCATTTCTGTGGAGAAAATGTTCAGGAGAGAAACGGACTTCCTTTATGGAGGGAGGACTGGTTCTGGTTCTGGTTCAGGTCTAGTTCAGGTCTAGTTCTGGTTCAGGTCTGGTTCAGGTCTGGTTCAGGTCTAGTTCTAGTTCAGGTTCTGGTTTCTGGTTCTGATTCTGGTTCAGTTTCTGATTCTGGTTCAGGTTCAGGTTTAGTTCTGGTTCAGGTTCTGGTTCTTTTTCAGGTTCAGATCTGGTTCTGGTTCCGGTCTGGTTCAGGTCTGGTTCTGGTTCGGGTCAGGTTCTAATCTGGTTCTGGTTCTGGTTCTGGTCTGGTTCGGGTCAGGTTCTGGTCAGGTTCTGGTTCTGGTTCTGGCCTGGTTCGGGTCAGG
>NW_015113159.1:216024-217115 GCF_001443285.1 Poecilia latipinna | reverse complement strand
TGTTGTTGTTGTTGTTGTTGTTGTTGTTGTTGCAGCTGTCAGGAAATGAAAGACGATAATCAAACCAGATCTGTCAGAAGCTGTGAATGTTTGGACCATAACTGCACTAGTTCCACTGGTTCTGGTTCTGGTTCCAAACTTTCAGTCTCTGTTTTGCACCGTGGCGTGTGACCCCAGGGGTCAAAGGTCAGCTAGCCACTCTAAGTTGGTGTTTAAAAAGCAAAGGTTAAAACTGACGTCAGTCTTTAGAGACTCTGCGCCGACACAAACTTCACCGCCGCTGCTGTTGCCATGGTTACGGTGCATGAATGGGGGAACATGAGGCGATTGATCCGGCGCTGCGGCCCGTCGACCCTGAAGAGCTTCAGAACGTCGGGCCGCTTCATTCCAGAACCGTGACGCTGCGGATCCGACTGTTTGGGCCAAAACAGATCCGACAGCATGAGGACGGGGTGGACTTCAGGGTGAGGTGGGGAAGCATGATGCAGTTCTTCAGATTAATGGGCCGGATCGACCCGGATCGACCCGGTTTCTGCAGAAGAGACTGAAGCAGTTTGACTTTGTTTATAATCCAGAAACCTTTCTTCACAGACCCCAGCGGTTCTGCTGACATGTTTGGGCTTTAAGTTGATCATAAACATGATGAAACTGGATCCAGATCAGGGTTCTGTAGAACCTGGAGTCCAGTTTATTTCTATAAACATTTCAGTAACAAAGCAAACACTCAGCAAATATGTTGATCAATATTCCAGTTATTTTTAATCAGCTGCGTTTTAGTCCAGATTTAAAGGAACTCAGTGTTTCGACTGTTTTTCAGTTTTCTGGAAGTTTGTTCCAGATTTGTGTCGCATAGAAGCTGAAAGCTGCTTCACTGTGAAGGTTCCAGAACCTCAGAGGTCTGCAGGTTCTGGTCCAGCTGAAGATCTTTAACAGATACATTTAAAAATTCATTAAATCTGATAACTAAGAAACACAATCAACACACATAACAGACAGAAGCTCATTGAAGTTAATGACGTCATTTTTCACATATTTTGGTTTTTGGTCGTTTATGATTTTTTTACCTCAATTCCTGAATATTCAAATGAGTC
>NW_015113159.1:184267-212518 GCF_001443285.1 Poecilia latipinna | reverse complement strand
CTCTGTCAGCGCCACATGTGGACCCAAAGTTCTGCAGGTTCTGTTCTGACCTGATTGTCTTTTTTATTGTTCTAGATGGAAAAGTTTCCATTTTACTGGATTTATCTGTTTTTTAGGATTCATGTAAGTCCAGATATTTGTTCTAAAAGCTTCTTTGTGAAGCGAGGAGCTGAAGTCAGGAGTCTGAACTCCAGCAGCAGATTAAAGTGAGAGGAGCCCAGGAGGTCCAGAAACCATCGGACCGGCTGCAGCAGCTGGCTCCGTCCTGGCGTTCCCGCTCTGCGTTTCCTCCCGTTCCCCCGCCGAGCCGCTCTGCGTCCAGCTGCCATTACGCCACCGCTCAGACATGCAGAGGGAAGCCAAGGCTCCAGGCTCGGCCCAGACTCAGTGAGCGAAGCGCTGTGGCATCGTAACGTTCCTCTGTCAGCTGCAGGAATGTTTCCAGAAATGCTGACAGGATTTTAAAACTCCACGTCGGACCGGCTCTGCTGCTCCCAGCGACGCCCTGCTGGACCGGCGCCAGACCTTTAAACTCCAGAAAAATGTTTTAAACATGACATCAGAGCTGCAGAATCTGAGAGTTCATGTTTCAGATGTTCTGGTCCAAACAGGAAAGTGATCAGAAAGTTCTGAACTCCAGCATCCAACCCGGTTCCTGCTCATTTTTAAACATAAATATAAAAGTTATTGTAGAATTTACAGCTGAAATGGACTTAAAGATAAATGGAGCTTTTTAGCTGATGGGAGAGAGAAACACAGGGTGGAAATTATTATTTTTTAAATTAAATTTTCCTCTCTTCAGATTTTCAGTAACTGGATAAATAAACTTTTTTCCCAGTTCATTTAATTTTCCATCACATTTTAATTATAGGAAAATATTGTCTGACAGAAAACAAACTTTTCTGTATGTTTGCTGCCTTTCACAGCTTCCTGTTAGCTAACTGCTAACTGGCTAACTGCTTTTCCATTACAAATGTCTGACAATCTTTGTTTTCTGAAAAAACACAATTTCGCAAATGTTGCGTTTCGATCAAGTCAGAAATGAAATTAAAATCATATGTGATCATCCTCCGACCACTTCCTGTCTTCTTCTTCATGGTTTTTGTCAGCAGTAACATCCGGTTGTTGATCATGTGACTCGTGATGCGAAAAAATAGTTTCCGTTACAGTTTTGCAAAATAAACTGATTTTACGGTCAAAAAACAAACACAAACATCTCATCGTAACTGCAAAACTTTGAATTGAAAAATGAGAGATTTGTTTAAATTTCCATGTTTTCATTTAGCAAATTTATTTTCAAAATGTCAAACGGTGATCATGCAGTCGAAACGCAGCTTTCGGACGGAAGGCTGTGAAATCTGCTCCTTCTGCAGAGGAATTACAGGAATGCTTCACACCTTTAGGGTTCCAGGAGAAACTTTGTCCCGGTTTTACAGGAAATCTTCCTTTAACGTGAGGATTCACAACCGATGAGTTTCTCCTGAAACTCAGACTCTCGTCTCTCTCCCAGGTTTCTGGTCTCTCAGGTTTTTCCGACCTGAGTCCAGTGAATCCGCGGCTTTCCTGCCGTTTTCTCTGTTTGGGAAGTTTTTCCTGAGGACTGACGCCCTGGACAAACTGGTTCCCACTGTGGAAACTTTCCCACTTCCCTTCTGTTTACATGTTGGTGTGTGGAAACATGTGACATGCGGCGGCTTGTCGGCGGCGCCTGCAGCTTGAAATCATTCATTCCGGTTCAGACTTTGTGACAAACGTTGATTCATAAGAAGGTAAAAAGTTTCATCTGTTCAGGTTCAGACGGGCAGAAAAGCAGCAGCTCAGATTTTCTGGAGCCGAACCGGCTGTGGTTCTGCAGATGTTTCTGGGCCAATGATGGCAGAAGGTACTGTCTTAAAGGGACAGTACCCTCTGGTCGCTGCTGTTGACAGTCATTGAGTCGTCATTATCTTACCTACAGCATCTCTGAGCATCTTCATTTGGAACTTGGACCAGAACCAGAACCAGTCAGACCCTGGTGGATCAGAACCTGGCTGTTATGTTGCACCATAAAGCTGCAGTAACTTTTATAAAGAAAATGATTTTTCCATATTTGTTCAAACTGTCACCATGTTGAGACAGATAATCTGTGACCAGATGGATTATCTCTGAGCTGCTGTTGTCTGAAGAAATGCACCAAAACAACCAATCAGAGCCAGGAGGAGGGGCTTAACTGTCAATCAAGCTCATGTAGGCACAGCTAAAGGCTAATGGAAGAAAAACGACTCACCGTTTATCGGCCAACACAGGTGGATATGCTAGCTAGCTTTAGCATAGCAGAGAATGGGGGAGGAGGGATGAGCAGCACCACATGAAATTGTGATTGACAGCACTTAGACCCGCCTCCTGGCTCTGATTGGGTGTTTCTAGTTACCACTGGCAGAAAGCAGAGGAGCTTTTTGTCTCATGAAGTTCTGGTGACATTCTGAACAAATATGTAAAAATAAATATGTTTTCTAAATGTTAGTGCAGCTTTAAAGGTTCTGATGGGTTCTGGAGCGTTCTGCTCTGATTTTAGGAGGAAATGCGTTGATGTCATTTTCCAGTTTAAACGGAGAGAAAAAAACCTTCATAAATATAGAAACTGTGGAGAATCGACACCAGAAGTGAATAAAGTTGCTGTAGTTTCATCCATGTTTGAATGTTGTGCCTTTATTTTGGTAGCAGGATGTGAGGTCAGCAGAGTGTTGCTATGGAAACGGTTTCACATGCAGATCTCATGTGAAAACGACAGACCTGCATTCCAACATGCCTCTGGTTTGGGCCGGGTCCGGTCCGACTGGCAGAGCGGCTCTCCGCTTCACATAATGATTCACACCAGAACCAGAGAACCGGGCCGGCCCAGAACCGGGCCGGCAGGTTCCACACACCACAGGCTGTATGTAAATATCTGACCCCTTTGGATCAGAGGAAAATCAAAGTCATTGATCCGAATCCTGCAGATTTAAATCTGTTCCCCCAGGAAAATAAAACGGTTTCAATAAGAGGTGAAGAGGCTGGTCTTCATATGGCCTGGAGGAAACAATCCTGAGTTACTCTGGGGTCAAAGGTCACATGAAACCTGTCTGGGCACAGCAGCAGAGAATCAGATCTGCAGTTTTTAGTTCTGTTTGGACCCAGGTTCATGCTGGATGAGAATTTTACAGGAAAATGACGACAATCTGTTTTTATAAACATTTAATTCATTTTTTAAAATGATTCCTGTTAAACTTTCAAGGATTTCATAAGAAACGTCCTGGAGTTTCTAAGGATGGATTCACACCAGCCCTCTTTTATCTGCTGTAATCCAACTCCAGTCCGTTTGTCCAGAACGTCCAGTTCGGTTGGTGAGGTGTGACCTCTGACCTCTGACCTTTGGTCCTCTGAAACTCTGTCTGGGTTCAGTTGAAGTGGTTCAGTTTGAATGTGAACCGGAGACCGCTCCAACAGCAGGAAGTAGACTACAGCGCAGGGGATTCTGGGTAAATCCAAACAATGCTAACATGTTAGCCTAGCGCTAGCAGCAGAAATGGCTCCTGGTCTTTAGCCTACAGAGAAATCCTCCATCTTGTTTCCACCTGGTGAAGAAGGAAGTTGCTCTCAGCGTCTTCAGAGGTTTTTGTGTCGTTTCCTTCAGTGGTTCTTGGTGCAGCGCCCCCACAGGCCAGGAGGGGAACAGGTTGGTTTGACTCAGAGCCACAGCAGCTGGAGGTGGAGCAGATGTTCTGGTTCCAGTAGAACCGGGTCGACCGGACTGAAGGAGGAAACATCCTGGATGTAAACTCAGCCTGTTGGGTGATGTTTTGTTCACCGCTCTGACTGTCGGCTGCTTCGGTAACTGCCTCTAATCCGTATCATTCCTGTTTCCCATCTGGACCCAGATCTGGTCATTTCTGACTGGTTTCTTCCATTTCTAGAGACTAAAACAAGTTTTTATTTCTGTATCTGGACCAAACTGATGTTTTTCCTCTTGCAGTGATTTTGTTTTTCCAGGCGATGGTCGTCTCTGCGGTTCCTTCCTCCATAAAGCAGCTCTGATGCTTTGTTTGCTCCACTTTATTTGATTTCTGCTCCGTCTGCAGCTCATTTGGATGTGATTAGTGTGTTACTCAGGAGGCGGAGCAGACTGGTGGGTCATCGCTGATGAATGTGAACAACAGAAAATGAGCCAATTGTTTTCAGGAGTCTTTTATTTTTCTCTTGTTGGACTAAAGCTCTGATCTGCAGAAGTTTCTCAACGTTTGAATAGAAACCGTCTGAAAAAGCTTCAGGCTTTCTCTCAAAGTTCATCTCCAGGTTCTTTTCTCCTTTTTGGTTTTATGATCGAACCTGAAACAGAGAAGAAGAAACAAATTAGAGCTGCAGATGTTTTGCATGAGCTACGTCGTCTCTATTCAAATCTCCTGTGAGTGCATGGACAGAGTTCAACTCGTCCAGCCTGAAACAGATGAGATCACCTCAGCAGTGTGTGTGTGTGTGTGTGTGTGAGAGAGAGATGACAGCTGACGGATAAAATACGTTTTTCTTCGACAGCAGCTGCAGAACCCATCAGGTCTGAAACCTGCTGCACATTTTCTGTTTGTATGTTGAACAGAAGTAGGTCAGATGGCAGCGGCCTCCGTCCGACGGTCGCTAACGTCTTTGTATTTTCTATTTTTAACTTTCTATATTATTATTAAAATGAGAGATCATGAAGTAAACATCAGTTTTTGCTAAAAGCTTGAGTTTGCGCTGTAGGTCCTGCTGCTGCTGTTTGGGGTCAGAGGTCGTTTTCCAGCTGAGCCTCCCGGTGGAGGAGGAAGCAGGATATCCACGCCGTTCGGTCGCAGTCGGCAGGGATTCATCAGGAGCTTTTATGATCCATATTGTTCAGAACCGAAGGAAGAAAACAAGGAGATTCAAAATGCAGCTGCTGCTTGGGAAAAAGCAGACTGGCCCTTTAAATATCTAATGTTTTATACAAATGATATTAAACAGAATCTTCTGATCGATTATTGCTATTAAACTGTCGATATTTACATCATTTCAAAGCAGCAGGTCTGGATTCATGATGAGGTTTTATTTTCCTGATAAATGACTCATCATATTTTTTATATATATTATTGCTGCTTCCTGATTCGCTCTCTGGGTTTTTCATCCGATGTGACGCTGGCGTCCATTTTAACTGGGACCTGCTGTTTCCCACTGGGAGGACCATCAGAAACCCGACGTCAGCTCTGGCCCTGCACCAGACGACGGCGATGATGATGAAGTGAAACATCTGCATGTTCATCCGTGAAGATGAGGCTTAAAATGCCAGTTTCCTCCAACTGGAGCAGATGATTCCCAGTGCGACCAGTTGGAGCCTCCAGGAGACGAACCAGAGGAAACAGAACCTGCAGAGCTTCACTGGTTTTGCTTCTGTAGGATAATATCTGAGGGTTTTCTCAGCAGATCCAGACTGACGAACTGGATCTGCTGCAGAAACATAATAACAGTAAAATCAATAATCATAATGGTCATTTATTAGTGATGGTAAAAGAAAAAATGATTAGTATGTCACATTTCAGTAACAAGGCAGTTCAAAAGCAAACATTTCATTTTGATGAGCGCCATCATCACATGATCAATACATGATCAAACATATTGGTTAGTGTTCCAGTTATTATGGTTCAACAGTAACTTTAAACTGATGGACTTTTGGCTTTGATTTAAAGGAATAATAATAATAAATTAATCGCTATAATCAATACCTGCTGCTGCTGATTATTACTGCTTAATGTTGGTAAAACAATTGCTTGTTTTATTATCAATAATAAAAATAAATTACTTAAAAAAACCGAGTTGTATAATGTAAAAATAAAATGCATAGTTTGAGTTTATTAATATTAGCCAAAACGTTTAACTTGTTTGGCTCCGCCCTGAAAATCAGATTAGCATCTGGTAGCTGCTAATTACGAATGCATTACTAGTCCCATTAGTGGACATTATGGTTCATAATTTATTTATGTAATTATAAATGTCTTTTTCAGTCATAATTTGGAAAGACTAGAAAATATTTTTAAACATTTCCAGAGTCGATAGATGTTTTGGTAGCGGACATTTTGGATTTGAAGTTTCATTGAACCTGCAGGTTGTCATCAGAGAATCGGGCTGGAGGAAAGTCTTTGTTCTGGAATGACCCGGTTTGACTCGGGTTCAGTGATGTTGAAGCCCGGTTTGGTTTATTTGTTCCTGTTTCTGCAGACGGCTGATAAAATCTCAGGCTGTTGAAACGCGTCCAGGAGTGGAAACTTACAGGGAAACACGGATATTTAACGCCTTCCTGCAGCCATCGGGTCAGAACACGTTTGCTGTAAAAACAAAACCGTCAGGAGGCGGCGCAGCACCTGCTTACCGTTAACGAGTATAAACCTGGAAACCGGGCTTTGACTGGGACGTTCTCTGGTCTTCAGTGTCCGGCGCGGTGGTGGAGGGATGATGCTGTGGGCCGAACCCGTCTGGAAACGGGAAACCATCCGTCCAGCAGCTGGAACTATGACCCAGAATAACGCTGTATTAGAAAAGAGTCAGGGTTTTGCAGTGGTCTAGTCAAAGTCCAGACCCTGCTCTGATGATGATAGGTCCGAAATTGGCGAGAAAAAAAATCAGTTTTGCAATTAAAGGCATTAAAATCCAACATCAAGTCTGATATTTTCTGACAGACATTTTGTTATCTGGATGTTTTTTCTGGCATTTTGTTGCTGCAAATGTCAGATTTTATTTTATTTTTTTAGATTTTTTCTGATAAATTAAAACCTTTTTATATATTTATATACTTATCAGATTTATGAATTAATGTCAATGAATGTTATTTTTGATCTGAGGAGGATGTGCTCCAGTAAGAGGAGAAATACTTAACATATTTTTCACTCATGAAATGTGCAGAGCAACTGGTGAGAATATTTGATATTTAAAAACGATGCCATCAGATGGATGAAAAGTTTAAAGTGTAAATTCTGGTATTTTTAAAGCTAAAGTGTAAAAAAAATAAAAAGAAACATAATTACAAAATAAATTAAAGCAGAAGAAAAATGTGTATGATTTTGAAATTGAAACCCATTAAATGAAAACGGTGGATGATGTCGGGGTGGAAGCAGCTGCAGTGACACGAATGTTACTGAAGTAAGAAGAACTGTTGGCATAGTTACTCCTAAAAGTCCGTTTAATTACTCAAGCAAATGTAACTGAGTAAAAGTTTGGAAAACCAAACATTTGAATCATCTATAAATGATATTTTATATGTTAGCAGATTTTTCTGACGCTCTTCTTCACTCAGTGGATTTTCTTGCAACAAAGTTTTGCATCTAAAAACCGTTTAATTGTTTCTCTTAGTGAATCTGATTTGTCTGGACTCGGTTTGAGTCGGATCTGGGTTTCTGGGTTTCTGGGTTTCGTCTTCCTGACCATCGGCTCTGTGGAGGCTGACCAGCTGACCGTCATGTTTGTTTCTTCTTCTCTTGGTTCAGGCCAGGCGGAGGCCGAGCTGAGCGACTTCGCTCCGTACTACAGGAAGCAGTTCTCGGTGGCCCGGTTCGCCCAGGTGGAGGACGAACTGCAACAGAACAAACAGCAGATCACTCAGCTGCTCGAGCAGAAGGTAACGATGCCTCGCCGGGCGTCTCCATGGAGACGTCAG
Organism: Poecilia latipinna; assembly: GCF_001443285.1. Classification (NCBI taxonomy): domain Eukaryota; kingdom Metazoa; phylum Chordata; class Actinopteri; order Cyprinodontiformes; family Poeciliidae; genus Poecilia; species Poecilia latipinna. The sequence continues at coordinate 204,846 of NW_015113159.1, read as the reverse complement.
CGCTCAGATGGACGCTAATGGATGTTGATGTTCCTCTGAGAAGTGGGTCGATGAATAAATGATGACCTGAGGGTCAGCGTGGCTTTCAACTCAGCCAGGATAAGGGCTGGCCTTTGACTAGGCCACTGTAACATATTGATTCTTGTATTCCAGCTGCATTGTTTGGGTGACTGAAGACGTGCCCAGGCCATCACACCACACGACCTTATGACCTTTCCTAGATTCACAAAAAACCTGATTTTAATATCTAGATAAAGGTCATGAACTCAAGTTTAAATGCCGACATTTAAATTGAACATAATTTACATATTCTATATTGTCCTTTGATATTATAATTATGTTTACGTCAAACTCTTTAATGTACATGTTTTAATTTGTTACTGTTTCCTGTTTGAAAAGAAAGAGAACATGAGGACAGGAAGCAGAATTTCTGAGTAAACAGTCTTACTTCAAAATAAGAGCAAGAATATAAATATGTAACTACTTGAATTCTTAACAGTTGATAAAGAGCCTCAGTTTCTTCAACTGGAAGTTTACAAAACAGCCAACAAAATTAGCGCCAATGAATTTATTCAGAAATATTAACTTAGGAGAAGCTAAGTGCGCTAATCGTTTTCAAAGTTAGCATCCGCTCCTCTTCATGGCTTCATTTCCTCCTTTATACCCGTTTCTACCACCAGAAGGCGCCAGAGGAAGCCATCGTCCTCTACGACGACGCCGTGTGGTACTTTGATGACAGCAGGAAGTGGAGGGAGCGGATCGTTGTGGTGAGAGCAAACTACTGCCTGGAGTGTCATGAAAGCCTGCAGGTGAGTGAAAAACTGCTCTGGTACCAACCTGATGCGCCGGAAGGTTCTGCTCATAACCCGGTTCTGGTTCTGCTGTCAGTCTTATGTTAAAGGAGCCAACGCGCTTTACAAGCTGCTGCCTACAGGGGGCACTATTCTGACCACAGAGGAGAAGTACATGGAGATGGTGGACAAATGCTACCCTGATGACAGCAGTGAGTAGAAACTGTTAGTTCAGGTTTCTCTGTTCCCCCATATGGGTCCCATATTTATGCTATTCCTTTAGCTTGGTGGCCATTAGCCATTAGCTTGGAATTTTACAGCCAAACTGTTTGGTGGAGAAACTTTTCTTCAGACCAGACTCTAAACTGACCAAGCAGGAGGAGAAGTTTTCAATACAGTCATTACAAGTTTAGAGAAGAAAGACATGAAGTCCTGCTGTCAGACTGAACATGTGTGCTCTTGGATTATGGCAGGAAAATTCCTCCATATGGGTTCAGCTGAATGAACTCTGGTTCGGTTTGAATATTTACGCCAAGCTCCCTTAACTGCTTCAAAAGCAGGAAGTGGACTACAGCGCAGGGCATTCTGGGTAAGTACAACCAAAGCTAACATGCTAGCCTAGCGCTAGCAGCAGAAATGGCTCCTGGTCTTCAGCCTAAAGAGAAATCCTCCAACACTAAAATCTGACGCCTCCATCTTGTTTCCATCTGGTGAAGAAGGAAGTTGCTCTCAGTGTCTTCAGAGGTTTTTGTGTCGTTTCCATCAGTGGTTCTTGGTGCAGCGCCCCCACAGGCCAGGAGGGGAACAGGTTGGTTTGACTCAGAGCAGAGAGAGAACCACAGCAGTTGATGGAGTTCTGGTTCCAGTAGAACCAGTTCTACTTCGTCTTTACCCTAAAAAACTCGTTTTGAGATCATCAGAAACCTCCAGGCATGTTTTGATTGTGAACGTCTGAGAACCTCACATGAACTGTGGTGTGCCTCAGGGATGTTTTCCTGGCCTCTCTTCCTTTATTCCCATGATTGCTTTAGGCCAGCTCATCCACCATCAGGCTGCGGAGGATTATTTCTACGACACTCAGATGTCAGACAGCCTTGGTTGTTATTCCATTTTGAGACAATCTTCTATGATTTGTTGGTAAATTATGAACCTTTTGACCCTTTAATCCTCGAAACGATCAAATATTGAAGCTTTTTGGATTTCGTTCTCGGCTCCATATCTTCGTCTCGGTGAGATCAGTGCTGCTTTGCTGTCAGGATCAGGAGAGTTCCAGGTTTCTGCTCCATCATTAGTCGGTTTTACTGGAGGCTGAAATAGTTTGGAAACAGTTTAATGTGTTCTAACCTGCCTGGTTGACCTCTAACCCCCTGCTGCTTCCTGTTACCTGATCCAGTCTCTGCGTTAAAGCCGATCCAGTGGCAGTTCGTCCCACTCAGCAGAAATCAATGATGCAACAATTTCTGCTCTGAAAACAAAGCATCTCTGCTCTGCGTCAGAACAAACCGGCTGCTGGATTCCTTCAGGTTTCTGCTCCTCAGAAGGAAAGTTTTGTTTTGACTTCACTCAGTTTTTGCAGCTGAGTTTGGATTGAAGCTTTAACCAGTCAGAGCTCCTGTCGCTCGTATCTGGAGGTCAGGCTGTAGCATCGGACTGAACGGAAAAGAAACGTGTCATCAGTCCTGTGGAAAAACAGAACTTAGATTTCATTTTGCATATTCAACATAAACATTGGTTATAAATGGATGATGCAGGATGGACCATGAGAAACGGACCTGATGTGTTTGTGTTCAGCTCATCCTCTGCAGATCATGATTGTTATTATTATTATTATTATTATTATTACTATTTTGTCTATTTTTCTGACTACTTCTACAACCAGCAGTCTCATTTCTTCTGTGTTTTCTACTGCTGATGATTACTATTTCTTGTACTAAACTATTTTTATTTCTTCCTCTCTTACAACCTTTTTAGCAGCAGTATTTCTTCTTCTTCTACCATTTTTTCGCTGCTACTTGAAGGTGAAATAGTTTTTATTTTCCTCTGAGATCAAACTGGCTACAAACATCAAACACCTGATGGAGGAAAAACTTCCAACAACAAATATGATTCTGAAAGGATTATTAATCATCCTGCGAGTTAGAAACATTAAATAATCGCTGCTGCTGTTGAAAGAATCCAGACAGGAAACAGGAAGTGATTAAACAGTTCTGGTTGAAGCTGGACCAATAAGAGGACGGTTCTGCTCAGTCCAACCTGGAGTTTTTCCTTCTGTTTCAGACGTGAAGGAGGAGTTCGCTCCTCCTCTGCCGGGGATGCCGGGGCAGTTCCCCGTCTACCTGCGCCTGCCCTACAGGAGGGATTACTACTTCTGCTTCAAGCAGGAGGCCAAGCGGGCCACCTTCATCTCCTTCCTGTCCGACTGCATCAAGCACCAGAACCAAGGTGGGAAACGACGTTCAGTCCTGCTGCTTCCTGCTGATCAGATGAGAATCAGACGCTTAGCTGCTGCAGAAAAACGAGAGGAGTTTTATCTCCCGTTTGCTGCTCAGCATCACAGCTGAAGGTTAACTAGCTTCCCTGTGGTTGCCATGGTGACAGGCTCGCCTGAGCACCTCGGGAACCTTAGATGATGCAGATCTCCGAGGCTGATGAACGAGCCGACAGACTGATCCTGAACTCTGCTGCGTTTCCGCCAGACTTCCAGAAGAAGAAGACGTGTGAAGTCCAGGCGTTCCTGAAGGCCATCCAGCTGTTCCGCCAGGACCGGGGCCAGTACGAGGCCTGGGGCATGCTGATCGGCAGCGACGTGCGGGTACGTCTGCAGCGTCGGCCGCTCTGATCTCCTCAGTCTGGTTTTAGAAGAAAAATGCTCTTTATTGAGATAATCTAGATGGCGGTCGGTCCTGAACTTCTTAGTGTCGCTTTTTTAATCATAATTCTGAGTAAACAAAAGTTCCCCCTGGAGTTCCTCAAGGTTTTGTTCTTGAGATGCTTTCATTCAACACCTATAAGCTTCCACTGACTGCACTGCAAAACAATAAATCTTACCAAGTAGTTCTGGTCCAGTTCTACTTCCACTGGCAGATGAAGGAAGAATATCATATCAGTGAAAAAATCTGCCAATTTTAACTGGAACTTTTTCATCAATACTACGGAGTTGTTGACTCAAAGCCTGTAATTCGTGCTAAAAAGTCACTTTTATAAGTTAGTTTGATCTTATTTTGAGTGTATTAAGATATTTGCTGTAGAAACGAGACCAGACAGTTTATGAATATGAATCATTATCACACTAATATTCACCTCTTTAGGTCCAGAGGATCCATCAGTGGGTCGGACTTCCTGAAGCCTTTCACAATAAAACACAAGTCTTTGTTTTTGGTCCCGAAACAGAAACGATGGAGATCAGAAGTGAACTAAATGAGGAGTGAAACCCGGATCAGCTGACTACCACCGTGAAAACCTGTTACAGTAAAATGTTTCACGTCTCAACAGGAAACAGAAAAACTGCTGCATCTTCTTGTTTTCAGCAGAAAGTGTCACATTCCTGCCAAAAAGCCCGACGAGCAGGAAGCAATCAGAGCAGCAGAGTCATGAATCCAGAGAGAAATGCCACAGGCGTTTCCATTTATTCTCTGGTCCTTGAACGCAGCACGCTGCCTCTGACTGCATGTTTCCTCTGTGCATTACAGGCCAATTTCATGAAATGAATTCGGCCTCGAACACTGCAGATGGTGTGTGTGTGTGTGTGTGTGTGTGTGTGTGTGTGTTACGGCTCAGCGCGCTGCTTTCATGAGGCAGACTTAAACGGTTTCTCCCTTAATAAACGCGCTCCTCAATGTTTTTGGCAGGAATGTGACTCCATACCAGCAGGTCACCATCCTACTAAAAATCAGTCAGTGGTTCCAAAAGATCACTGGAACACCAGGACCAGACCCAGGACCAGGCGAGGCAGCGTTTGTTCCCGGTTCCGGTCCTGCCTGGTCCCAGTTCCGGTTCTGGAACAAACGTCCTGAAAGCATCAGATCAGGACTCATTTCCATTCCCTGCGTCTGCAGGAAGTGTCCAGGTTTGTTGTTCTCCTCGCAGCGTTTGCGGCTCTTCCAGCTGCGTTTTCCTCTGGATCCGGCCGGAACCGCCCACGCCGCCACATTGTGAGCTGCTGTTGTTTCAGGAAGCTGAGCTCAGCGTTAACTCACACTTCCTGTTGCTAACAAACCCTGCAGCTCAGGCTCTGCTTCAGTCAGAGCTGAGTAACGACTGGTCTTCACTCCACACCTGCAGTCTTGCATCACACTGAACACTGAACCATTGTTTAGAAAGAACGCTACATTTTTAGCTGCATGTTCAGTTATTTTTCCAGAAATGAAACAAACTGCTCCTAACAGTCGCAGCTTTTAAAAGGCAACAATCAGCTGACCGGGTCGTCGGGGTCAGACGTGTCCCTTCCTGGCGGACCGGAGCCTCCAGAACCCTTTACCTCCATCGGATCGTCTCCCTCTCTCTGAGTACATTCTACCTCTGCAGCTCTATAAACTGATAATAGTGAAAAACTGTCACAGTTACAGCCAAAAATGACCAGCAATAATTTATCTGTTCAGCCTGTCATGAGAGAAAATGCTTTGTTTTCAAAGACATATTTTAAATGTCACAAACGCAATAGTTAGTTAGTTGGTTAGATATTTAACTTCCCAGCTACATATTTAACTAACCAACTAAATATTTAGTTAGTTTACTAACTAAATATTTAGTTGGCTCCTCAGACCTTTAAGCTTCCAGCTGCTGTCGGTCGGTAGAAGGACCTAATCGCTTCAGCTTCATCTTAAAATCGTCTAAGATGGATGAAAAGTTCTGACTGGACCCGGGTGGAACCGGTTGGGTTTGATGCTCCAGATGTTGACAGCTGGACTGCGTTCTGCTTTCAGGTGATGGCCAACCTGGTGATGGAGAAGCTGCTGCCGTCGCTGGGGAAGGACCTGCTGCCTCGCCTCAGAGCCAAGAAGACCGACAGGAAGAAGGCTTGGTTCATCGTGAGTCCGATCAGAACCTTCAGAATTTCCTTCTAAAACTTGTAATCTGGGCCGGCGGTTGAAACGATCCGACTCCTCTACCTGCCAGACGATGGAGGCGGCCTACATCCTGGTCCAGGAGCATCTGCTGGAGGGCCTGGCAGCTCTGAAGGAGGAGTGCAAGGTGTCCGTCCAGCAGCAGGAGGTTCTGATGCGCTCCGACATGGACCAGATCCTCAACACCAGGCGGCAGCTGGAGGAGAAGATCCGAGGTAACCGAGCCGCCTGCAGCACCAGGCTCAGAGCTTCTGCCGGTTCTGTTCTGATGTCCGACTCTTTTCTCCAGCCAAGGTCTCTGAGCCGGCGGAGCAGCTGTGCTCCGAGTCCGTCCAGCCCTACCTGGGCTCGGTTCTGGAGGAGCTGATGGAGCCGATCAGCTCCGGCTTCATGGCCAGCCGGCAGCTGATGGAGACCAAGATGGACGAGGTGTACCAGGCCGTCCTGCAGGGAGCCGACAACGACAAGCTGAAACAGGTCTGGAACTACCGGACCCCGTCCGGTACCTTCACACTGTAGAACTTCACCTGTACAAGACTTGGTTTCCAGGTTTCCTCTCCAGAGAGCCGAGCTCTGATGGGCCCAGTATGGTGGGTCCCAAGTCCAGACCCGGTCGCCTGGTTTCAGGACGTTCATGTTCACTCAGACCCTTCATGGTCCGGTCCGGTCCGGTCCGGTCTGAGCCGAGCCGAGCCGAGCTCCTGCTGCCGATGAACCTTCACAAAACGGCCCACTGAGCCTTAAACTTCAAAATAATGCGCTCCTCTAAAGCTTTCCAAAAAACAGGCAGCTGGCAGCCTAGAAATCGTTTTTATTTAGTGGTAGGATCCGAGTCGCTTCATCGTCGGCCTCTAGATGATGGCAGAGGACTGCAGCTCTGTGTGCTCAAGTTAACTTCATTAACTTCATAAGCAAGACTAGTAAGATGCACTTATGGAGAAGGTATAATCATTAGTAACCATGGAAACAATGCTCCACCATCATGTAGCCTACCATGTATGAAAAACACTGTTTAGCATCGAGACTTTTAAGTCTGCTTCAGTGTAAGTGGAAACGCCGTTTATGACCGAAACGACCCGATCGTGATGAAACGCATCAGGAGGGAGGCGGTTTCTGAGCGTCGATGGGTTAGCGACACACAAATTAGCTCAACTTGAACAAAAACTGGCAAAAACAACTTGGGAGAACAATGGCAGTCGCTCCATTCAACACTCCGGTTCCTCACTGCTGACCGGCCTCAGGACTGAGGAACGTCGGTGCAAAGGTGTTTCCAGATCTACAGAGGAACCACCGATACGACTTTGGAGGACGAGGAAATGATTGACGAGCCGCAACATCTAGTTTTACTGAGACAATGTTATCAAAGAAATAAAGAAGTGAAGGTGTTGGAAACATCGGACCAGAACCGAGTCGGGGATCAATATTTACCGACGGCCTTGAACAGCAGCTCCTCAGAACTACCCATGCTGCACTCTGGCTGAAAAACCTCTTGCTACTGACCGACCGTGCACAGATAGTCAGAAGTCTGAAGCTGAGTATCACTGTTTCTGCTTAAACACCCACAAAATTCAGACCAATCACAGAACAGCTTAACTTCAGAGGGGGCCAAACTTTCACCAGGCGATTGAACAAGAAGAGGCAGACGACGTGAGGCTGAGAACAAACGTCCCAATCGTCGTCACACCACTTTGACAATGAGAACCGATTTCAGCAGAGGACTCTGCTCTGAATCCGTTCTTCTGTTCTTCTGCCTCTCAGGCTTTGGGTGAGATGGCGAGACCGAACTTGCTGGACTGCTGCCTGAAGATCAGCTCCCTGCAGGGCAAACTGAAGCACCTGCAGGAGCGCTTTGGGTTCAGCACCTTGACGGCGGTGACCCATGGCGCTCAGATCGACCTGCAGCAGGTGCGCGGCTGAGCTGCGTGTTTTACGGTGAGTTCTGCGGGAACCTGCTGGAGGTCTGATCGTCTCCTCGCTGCTTCCAGCTGATGGAGAACGCGGCGTACACGCTGGAGCTGATGCTGAAGAAAGCCATGGAGGACAACCCGGAAACGGCCGGCGCCGTCATGGACAAGGCCAAGCACCGGATCCTGAAGGTCAGTTCAGGACACCGTCACATGTTTTCAGGCAGGTTCTGGTCTGGGCTTTGACTAGACCACTGCAACACATTTATTCATTTTCTGTTGATGACCCAGTTGGGTCAGAACTTGAGCTGTTGAACAGATGGACTCACGTTCAACTCTAGAAGACATCGGCCCAGTCAGTGACTTTAAAGATAAAAATACACTTTCCAGGGGACCAGCCGAGGCATGCTACTTGCTAGGCTATTCAATGCTAATGCTAGCCTACGCAATGCTAATGCTACCATATTCAAGTCTAACACTAGCCTGCCTGTGCTAATGGCCACTAGTGGAAGAAAGCATGACCAACCTAGGCATGCTAAGGCTAGTGGGTCTCATTTGGCAGTGCCGTCCGCTCAGCTACCAGTGCCGGTTGCTAGGTTGCCAGTGCCGGTTGCTAGGTTCCCAGTGCCGGTTGCTAGGTTGCCAGTGCCGGTTGCTAGGTTGCCAGTGCCGGTTGCTAGGTTGCCAGTGCCGGCCTGTCGTTAGATCGGTAGCCTCCTGAAACCAGCAGCTGCCCTCTGCTGGCTGCACAACAGGCTCAGTTTTGGCGTTGAAACGTGAATTTTCCCTGTAGGATAATAAAAATAATTTCTATTCTATTTTCACAAACAAAGCTGTCCCACAGTTTATGTCTGAGACCAACATCTAAAGTTAACACTCCTTTGACCTCTGACCTCTTCTCCCTGCAGCAATTCGACTACGACAGCAGCACAGTGAGGAAGAGGATCTTCCAGGAAGCCCTGGTCTCCATCATGCTGCCCTTCATCAAGAAGAACCTGGCCGACTCCTGCAAACCCGTAAGTCTCCTCCAGACCCGCCTGCAGCTCTGAGCATCAGACATCCGGTTCTGTCCTCACGCCGGTCCGGTTCTGTCCTCACGCCGGTCCGGTTCTGTCCGCCCACAGGAGCTCCAGGGTCTGGAACAGACCGTCTACACTGACTACGCCAACTTCATCCACGTGGAGAACGTCTATGAGAACATCCTCCTGCAAATCCTGGACAAGGAGGTTTCTAAGGGTAGGATGCAGCACCGCACCCTCCTCCTCCCTCCTCCTGCTAACCTCTCCTGTTCTCTGCCGGTCCTCCAGTGGTGAAGGAAGCTGCCAGCCTGCATAAACACAACCTGTTCAAAGCGAGCAGCCGCGCCAGCCTGTCCTCCATGTCCACGCCCAGCAGCCCCGCCCCGGCTCTGGCCTCCTCCATCAGGTCCCCGTCCCAGGCTCCTCCGTCTCCTCTGGCCGTCAGCAGGCCGCCCCCCAGTCCCACGAAGGGGGCGGAGCCAAAGAGGGAGAACGTAGGAGAAGTGCTGCAGGCGGCCGAGACGCTGCTGAAGGAGGTGGAACCGACAGCGGACCGGCCAGACGCAAAGCTGCCAGCAGCCGAAGGAACCCAAACGTTGAAGGTAGAAGTGATCAGCTCAGCAGAACCAAAACCTCCTTCAGCCGAGACTCTGGACCCATCAGAACCACAGATCCAGGAAAATCTTTCTGTCCAAGCAGAAGAGCCCAGAACCCAGAGAACAGACCAACAAGAGGCAGAAACCACTTCATCAGAACCTCCAGCTGTTTGTCCAGAACCTCCAGCTGTTTGTCCAGAACCTCCAGCTGTTTGTCCAGAACCTCCAGCTGTTTCTCCAGAAGTTCCAACTGCTGCAGAACCTCCAGCTCCAGAACTTTCTTCTCCAGATACTCTGGCTACAATTGCAGAACCTCTGGCAACTGTAGAGCCTCCAGAACCTTCTGTTGTTGCAGAACCTCCTGTGTCAGAACCTTCATCTGCTTCAGAACCCCCATCTGCTGCAGAACCTTCATCTGCTGCAGAACCCCCATCTGCTGCAGAACCTTCCGTTGTTTCAGAAGCTCCAAGTCTGGACCAAACCGATGAACCTGTGGATCTTCCAGCAGAAGAAACCGGATCCCAGCCTGCAGCCGCCAGCCAGCAGCCATCAGCCATGCTGGCGGCTCCCCCTGGTGGTGAAGAAGCAGAAGACGTCAGCCTGAAGCTACAGCTGAAGACGGAGGACACAGACTCCCTCTCCGCCTCGGATCCCAACTCCCTGGCCGTGTCAGTGCGAAGTGACTCTCCACGGTCCGACCTGGAGTCCACAGAAGGAACCTCAGAAACCTCGGAGCTCCTGGAGGTCCAGTCAGCGCTGAGCCCAGAGGAAACATCTGAGGACCAGACCTCAGCGGGAGAACCGTCCGTCAAGGCTCAGACCGGAGAGGTGGAGGCCGGAGCCACGGCGGAGAGTCCGGCAGAACCAGATGGTGCTGCGTTCTCCCCGCCCGCCGGGAACGGTCCCGGCGAGCCCGATGTCCGGCCGCCGGACTGCGTGAAGGAGATCCGCAACCTGGTGGTGGAGGTGATCGAGGTGGAGGAGCCGATGCATCAATATCCCAAAGAGGAATGAACTGATGGTGGGGGGATCCAGAACCAGAACCACCTTAAACTCCTGCATGAAGATATAGTAACTTATTTAAACAAATCATTTATCAGGTTTTAGCCGGAAGCTACTTTAGGAACTTTTGGACTTTTTATTCTGGAAACTTTTCCAAACTGTTTGGCTTCATGCGAGCTTCATCCTCCAGAACTTCACCGGGTTCCTGCCGATGGGGTTCTGCAGGAACCCAGTGATTCTTTCCTATCCGACCGGGTCCAGAACTCCAGGATACGACGGCATTGATAGAAAAAAAAAGAAGCTAATTTCCATTAAAAAAATCTCAGAAATGTTCAAGAAAAAAAACTGATTTCTGATTCAAAAATCCAAACTTTCAGAGCTCTGAAACTGGTTTTTCTCTCAAGAATTGCTGATTTTTTTTTGGCCATCAAATTTTTGTTTTGTTTTGGTTTTCTTGTTTTGGAAAACAAGAAAACATATTCTTGTTTTCTAAAAAAAACAAGAATATTTCTGTTGGAATTTAGAGATTTTTCTCATATTTGTGAGATTAATTTAAAGATTTCCTTTTCTTTGTAGCAAATTTTCAACTGTTCAAATTCAGTTATTTTTTCTGGAAAATTAACCTCAAAAATGTGAGTTTTGTCAGGAATGTAGTTCTTTACTGCCGTCGTACCAGCAGCTGACCGGACCCAAGAAATGTTCATCACTCGCCTACTTCCAGACGTTCCAGGACGAGATTCCTGCTGTTCCTACTGAATCCTCCAGATCTGGATAAAGTTGATCGGATTTTCTGGTTTCATTAAATCCGACATGAGGAATCCCAGCAGGGACTGAATTCATGTTCTACCAGAACCGTCTGGTTCAGGAGCAGCATTCTGGGACCAGCTGGTTCTGCTCCATGGATGAACTGGATTTAGTGGGAATGTAAAAGACGCGGTGCCTTCGCTGTCCCTCCAGTGGCCTTAGAGGCGCTGCCTGGAGGCTGTTGCCATGGAGACGGGTATGATCCTCACCAAAGTGCCTGCATCGGACCGGTTCTGTTCTCCCAGTAAAGCAAACGCAGCAGGACGATGACGATGTCTGAGTTTTTATTTCTGGAATCAACATTTATTACACATAAATTCATTTCTCAGTTATAGATGCACCAGATTTTACATTCAGATAAACTAAAGCTCTGCAGTCAGACTGAACATGTGCAGAAGAAGCAAAACGATGCAGGTTAGACCAATCAGCAGGATTCTGTTCGGTTGGGTCAGAACCAGAACATTTCCTCCTGGTTCCTGTATTAAAGCTTAACAATAAAAGCATGAAGGTTTCAGTCCGACTCGTTTTTTTAAGTTTAATAAACTGAAAGCAGACTGAGTCAAAGTGATTTTCAGTGTTTTCCTGTCAAAGTGCGTTTAGCTGTTTGTTGCCATAGAAACCGTTTTATCATCACCGGCCAAATTCAAGATAAAAACTCCGGCATCAAACCTGTGTGACGAAAACGGCCCCCGCGCCGCACTTTGGACACCCATAAACACTGGACCCGCTGCATCAGAACCAATGAGGCCAAGAGTGAATTCAGCCAGACATTTTTAAAGTTCTGGACCGGTTCAGTCTGGATCGGGTTTGTCCGGACCAGGTCAGTCTGGATCGGGTCAGTCCGGACCGGGTCGGATTCCTGTGGCGCCGCCTGGACAGGACGGCGGACCGAAGACATCCTCACAGTCGGGACATTTTGGACAAAATATTAAGTCAAAATATTGAATCCATAAAAACAAAGAAAAAACATAAAATAGTTTTTATTTTCACTGCTGGAGTTTTTTCCTCTTTAATTCAAAATATCATTTATAATTTAAATAATCCAGATTAATAACATTAAATACATGTAATGAATATATTTATGTCAGACACATCAGCTGCTCTTTATTCCTTAAATCTTAAATATTTTCAATTTGTCTAAAATCAAAATCTAAACTTTTATGATCTCCTATGGAAATTTAAAGGTTCTCTTTTGGCCCGGTTCTGGTTCTGCCGAACATCCAGATCTTTGCTTCTACTTGTTTTGATCAGGGGCATCTTAGTTGCCTGGCTGCAGTTGCCACGGTAACGGACCAGGTAAGCCCAGGTTACCGGCCTCTGGATCCTTCAGTCTCAGCTGTAAGTAAAAGGAGAATCAGGACAGAGAAAGTTTCCATTTATGTCTAAGCTGATCAAACAGTTTGGATTAAATCGTTTGAAACGGTTTGGATTAAATCGTTTGATTCACTGAGCTTCAGGTTTGAGACTGACGGACATTCAGGTCATTCCTAAAAACAGGAAACAGGAGAACATGGCGACAGAGGAACGACTGGTCAGGCAGTGTGAGCCCCCTGCTGGACAACTCCAGAACAACACCACACACACAAGCGGACTTTAACTAGACCCAGGTGAACCACAGTTCAACACGGTGGAGGACCGGTGGATTACAGAATCAGATTAGATCATTCTGATCACAGCGCCTCTTAGAGGCCAGTTGGGGGAATGAGACCCAATGACCTTTGACCCCTGGCCCACCGCAGGTTTAAGACGGAGCAGATCCCATCCAGCTTCTGTGAGACAGAGTAAAACCAGAAGGCCTAGTCCAAGTCTGAGACCACGGGGAAGGATCCGGCTTTACTGGGAAGCGTTGGCGGTGTAACTGTAGAAGAACCGCTCATCGGGTCGGAAACTCCAGTCGCTGACGGGTCGGTCCGCCGGAACCGGAACTGACGGGACAAACTGGTCCAAACTGCTGAAGGACAAAGAGAGAACCAGAATAAGAACCAGAACATTTCAGGAACACAGCAGATCAAACACGTCATATAATCAATAATTATTACAACCAATAACTAAACATTTCATTTTGTAAAGTTCCATCATCAAAATAATCATGATTAATAAACAGAATATTGATCAGCTGATTTGGTATAAGTTGATCAGTACAGCAGCTGTAACCAGTTTTTAGTCTAGATTTAAAATGTTTGGGCATATCAGCCAAGCCTGTTGAACAATATAAACTATGTATCGAGTATCTAGTTGATTTACGTTGGATCAACATTATTAGCTTTTCCTTCTTTCCTTTGGTTTGTTGTTTAGTTTGTATTTCCTTGTAAATCCTGTAAAGTGCTTTGTATTGCCTTGTTGCTGGAAATCTGCTCTATAAATAAAACGATCTTTGTCTTTGCACATTTAGAAACATTTTCTCTATTATTCTTACAGCCATATTAAAAATATTTCATCTCTTCCTTCTGCCTCTGTTGGGGAAATGAAAGATGTCAAACTTTATATTTTTACTGCAACTTAGTGATGATGTTACTTTCCCAAAGTTATAATAATAAGGCAAACCTAAATACCACTCTGCGTTTCAGAATTTATACATTTTTATTTCAGATTTCAGTTTGTTATTTCTGTAAAAGTTCAAATCAGTCACCATAATTACACTGGTATGATGTAAGCTAAGTACAAATTATGCTAATGCTAGCAGTTAGCCGGAAAAGGGTAGAGTGCCTTCTCCGGGTCAGGGGGGTCGTCCTGCCTCAAGTGGAGGAGTTTAAGTATCTGGGGATCTTGTTCACGAATGAGGGAAGAGGGTAGCGGGAGATCGACAGGCGGATTGGGGCAGCGTCTGCTGGGAAGCGGGCGCTGTACTGGTCGGACGTGGTGAAGAGAGAGCTGAGTCAAAAAGCGAAGCTCTCGATTTACCGGTCGATCTATGCTCCTACCCTCATCTATGGTCATGAGCTTTGGGTCATGACCGAAAGAACGAGGTCCCGGATACAAGCGGCCGAAATGGGTTTCCTCCGCAGGGTGGCTGGGCTCTCCCTTAGAGATAGGGTGAGAAGCTCGGTCATCCGGGAGGGACTCAGAGTAGAGCCGCTGCTCCTCCACGTCGAGAGGAGCCAGTTGAGGCTCGGGCATCTGGCAAGGATGCCTCCTGGACGCCTCCCTGGTGAGGTGTTCCGGGCACGTCCCACCGGGAGGAGGCCCCGGGGAAGCCCCAGGACACGCTGGAGGGACTATGTCTCTCAGCTGGCCAGGGAACGCCTTGGGGTTCCCCCGGAGGAGCTGGAAGAAGTGGCTGGGGAGAGTGAAGTCTGGGCCGCCCTTCTGAAGCTGCTGCCCCCGCGACCCGATCCCGGATAAGCGGAAGAAGATGGATGGATGGATAGCAGTTTGTAGCTTAGCAACGATGAAGCTTATGGTTGGTTGGGGGCCCCAAATGAAAATGTGCTCAGGGCCCCAGAGGGCTGGTCCCGGCCCTGCTGTGCAGTAATCACTAAGATAAGCATGGATCAGTTCCTCTGGATCCTCTGACCTTTGATGACCTTCAGCTGACAGAAGGCCGACCTTGGAGCCGTCTTCATGACCCTGAAGGTTAAACCTCCACAGTTCAGAATAGCTGAAGCTGCAGAGACAGAACTCACCACTAGGTGGAGCTCTCACTCCACTCCCAAACCTCCTCTGGGCCCAATCCGTCCTCCAGCCATGAACCGGACCAGCAGGGGCCCGGAACGGTCCAGCCGTCCACAGTGGGAGTGGGAACCAGGAGTTCATGGCTGGAAGGGATCGCCGTGGAGACGGAGGAGGAGGGAGAGGAAGAAGAGGAGGAGAAAGGCCCTGGAGGGCTGGGGGGTTGGCTCACATCGTGACCTCACATCGTGACCTCACATCACATCATCGTGACCTCACATCGTGACCTCACATCGTGACCTCACATCCAGAACTTTTGGGATTTCTCCAGAAGGTGGGAGCGTTTCTCTTCCTGTCCGGCTAAAATACGAGCTGCTTGCTTTTCCCCGCCGTGCTGCAGTCATGGCGAGTTTTTATCTAAATTATTTCCAGCGCCTCTTCTTCTCCTCCGCCATGTTTCCCTCCCCCTCATCCCTCCATCCCGGGGCAGAAATATGTCCCTTCCCTCTCCACACGCTACGGCTGTCAGATAGGATTTGGGATTTGGGCTAAAGGAGGAACAGTGAAGCTCTGATCATGGCGGGATCCGGACCGGACCGGACCGGACCAGGAGGAGAATCTGAGACACTTCCCCTTAAGAAGCCGCATTAGAGGGAATTTATCGCCTCAGTTTTACCTTCAGCTGCCAGGATATCTGAGAAAGGAAATTAATTTTCCATCATTTTGTCTGCAGTTCCTGTGGATGGAGTCAAAACGTCCCAGCGGTGAAAATGATAAATGTCTTTCACAGTCTACCAAACATTTCACCAGAATATTAAAATCTGAGGAACCACAAAAACTACTACTGTTAATCAGAATTCAATATAAATTTCTTGTCTTTTTTGTTTCTATCCACCCAGTTATAAACTGAAGCTGCAGGATTTATAGAAATGAAAGCAGTCTGAATTTTTCAGAAAAGTGAAACGTGTTTAAATCTGCAGCTGAATCAAACCTGTTGGATGATTCATTTTCTATTTACAGTGAAAAACTGGTTAATAAAAACATAGTTACTTACATTTTAATGCATTTAAAATTTGATGCAATTAATTCCTTCGTTTCTTTGTAAACAGGATCCAGAGAGAACATTTGTATTCCCATGTTTCAGCCTCATACATCCCTAAAGCAAAACGGAGCGTCGGAGCGACTGAGCGACTGAGCGACGGAACGTCGGAACGTCAGAGCGTCGGAGCGTCGGAACGTCGGAGCATCGGAGCGTCGGAGCGTCTTCTTCTCTCAGGCCTCTGGTATTAATTTCTGCTTGTAAACGATCTGATTGGACTCTGGAAAAAACTGTTATGTTCAGTGGTGCTAACGGAGTTAGCCTGTCAGATGTTAGAATAACCTAAATAACAGATTAGAAACAATTAATATTGTTGTTCAGTTTATATGTCTACTCAGTAATTTAGCAGCATAATTTTGTACTAAAATGTTCCTGTATTTATTGGATGCCGGACTCTGTAGAAAGGCTTCCACAGCCTCATCAGCTCCTCCTTCCTCCAACCCGTTTCATGGGTTCAACTTAAACTCTTTATGTTTCAGTTCTGGAACTGAAACTTCAGGAAACTGGAAATCGGCCTATTTAAAGCAGGAAGAGCCTTAAAATCATTTTTATCGTTTCTATCAGGTGATGTTCAGCGTTCCTGTGGACAGACTCAGACACGTTCCTGACGTTCCGGCCCGGCTCTCTGAGGTCCGATTCACACTGTATTTCACGCGGTTCAGAACCGGCTCTGATTATTCTGCTGAGTCCAAATGAAAGGCGAGCGGCTCCCCCGCCGCTCCGGGCTGTCAGAGACGGGCTGACAGACGGGAAAACGGGAAAATACAAACACCACGGAGGTGAAGCGTCTGTCGTCTGCTCGGATCGGGTTCTGGACCCGGCCGCGGCCAAGGAAAACATTCCTGCCGACAGGAGCTTCATCTCACGCGAGCAGCGCTCCGATAATGGGACAAATTTCTCTGAATCAACTCTGGATTTCCCAAACGATCCATCAACTCAGCCGTGGATCCCATCAGCTGCTGCCTGGTTCTGGGGACTCGCAGGAAACCCGAGGTCGGTTCTGGTGATAACAGCAATGAGTTTTTAATTCCCAGCCATCGGCTTTAAGTTTCAGGCCGGAATGTCGGAATGGGATTGGGAATGGAGTGGGTAGATCCACTGGAGCCGCGGAGGCGGCCGGAGAGTGTTTGTTCTCAAAGCTTCTCAGAGGGTGGAGCGATGCCTTCAGGGACCGGTCCGATAACCCGGTCAGCCAGCAGGGGAACCGGCGCCGGTCAGAGTTCAGTGCTTCCTAACAAACACGGAGTACCGGAGTTTCAGGCCTGGACTGTCCAGGTAGGATTAGGGACATTAACATCGGAACCGGTCCGATAAAACTGGGCCGATGTTGACAACCGATGTTTATTCTGGCCTGGCTGTGGTCATGTGCTGTGATGTCATAGTTACCTGGAAAGAGTAACTTTAGATTATTGATCACTGATTAGATCATTTTGAAAGTAACTAGTTGAGATTACAAGTTACTTCATTAGTTACTTTCTGGCTCCGCCCCCTCGGTGAGCCTGAACTGTTTTAATGCAGCATTTCCTTGACCACATCCTGCCTGACCCACTTCTTCTACTCCACTTCCTGGTTTTGTACTTTGACTAGGCCATGCTGTGACTCCAAGGTTTGTTCAAACTCGGATTTTGAAGCTCTGTAGTTTGACAGTCTGGATCAGTTTATGGTTTCTAAACGGCAGAGAAATGTCTATAATATCGGTAATATCGATTAGCGATATAAATATCGGAGCTTGGTATTGGCCCCAAGTTTCCCATCATGCCTCTCTGTTTCGGAAACGCTGGACCGTCAGCTCGGCGTGTTGGATACCTGCTCAGGTTTCCGGCCTCTCCCAGCTCGCTGCTCTGGATGTCTGCGTAGAAACTGGGGCTGATGGATCCGTCTCCGGAGAGAATCCCATCTGAACGACACGACACACTCAGACCCGAACCGAACACCGGGTCCGTTCCCACACGGGGCTCTGAAGGCTCCGGGTACCTGCGGCGTAGAACAGGTCCGGCCGCTCCAGCACGTCCCGGTTCCCGCTGAAGGACTCCCCGTCGTCTCCGGACAGGAAGGGCTCGTCCAGCTGGCGGTTCTCCACCATCTCCAGCCACTGGCTGTTGTAGTAGCAGAACTTCGCCGTCTGGATCTTCTTCGCCCACTCCTCGTCGTATTCCTGAGGAGAGACGAAGCGGGACAGATGATTCGGCTGCAGGTGAACACTCAGAGGAATTATGGGAAGGACTACAGCTTTCTGGAAGCTCAACTATCAGGATCCGTTTTAACATTTCGGTCAGATAAAGTCTGGTTCGGTTCCTCTGCTGCCTGGACAGATAAAGTCCAAACTCAGGACCCTGAAGCTTAGTCAGCAATATTTAGCTTGGAAGATATACATCATCATACTTTTCTAATATTTCCCATTAGCCACTTGATGAAAAAGACCAAGAAAATCTACATGATTGCTATAGTTCAGATTGTTTGGACTCTGATCAGACATTCATCTAGTTGGTGATTTTAGTGTGAAAATTCATTTTCCACAACCATCATGTCAGCCATCTTAAAAAATCCAAGCATTATTTGAAGGTATGATTTCTAAGAGTCCATTTATGTGAGATTTGGCACTAAAAGTATTCATCTGTGATAAACCTTGCCAGCCATGGCGGCCATCTTTAAAAGCTTGGCTCGTGTTTCTACAGGTGAAGGATTTTTGCTGAAATGTTTTGTTTCCCTGCAGCTTCAATACTCTGAACCTCAGTCTTCATCACGCAGCGTTCATCTTCATCATCATCAGGAGCAGAGCCAGCGGCGGCGCCGGGGTTAGTGACACTAATCGGTTATTGATCAGCAGTGAGAGCTCGTCTACTTCCTGTTTGGAGCTTCTAGAAATTTCTCCATGAATCTGAGTTTGTCCTCAGCTGCTCTGATCAAAGGTGAGTCGTTCAGGACTCCTGTTCGCTGTGTGTGTGTGTGTGTGTGTGTGTGTGTGTGTTCGCTGTGTGTGTGTGTGTGTGTGTTCGCTGTGTGTGTGTGTGTGTGTGTGTTCGCTGTGTGTGTGTTCGCTGTGTGTGTGTGTGTGTGTGTTCGCTGTGTGTGTGTGTGTGTTCGCTGTGTGTGTGTGTGTGTGTTTCCCCTGACGGCGCCGTCGGCCCCTGACACTCTCCAGATGCCCCTCCTGCCTCTCATGTGGCGCAGCGTAAATCGCCTCCCTGATAATTTAAATGAAACACTTCCTTCGGTCCGATTGGCCGCCTGGTTTTAATCTGCAGATAATTACGCTGATCTGAGGTCTGGCAGCGCTCACGCTGCGGCCGGCAGCGAACCGCAGCCGTCAATCACTGGCCGGTCTGCCAGCTGATGGACGGATGGTCAAACATCAGGAGAACACAATAAAATATTAAAAATATCTAACATTTCTGATTTTATTGAGAAAACAAATTGAAATCAGGTTTTAAGAGGTTTCAGACGAGAAGATTTGATTTCCTGTTTCTCTCTCAGAAAAACCTGGAAAACTGAGGATCTATAGTTCATATTATCCAGTAATTATGTAAATAAAAGCCTAAATCTGACAGTTAAATAATCAGTAACAGATTAAAAAGAATAAATATCTCTATAGTTCAGCTAATATGTCTATTTATTTCATACGTTTTCTGAATTAAAATGTTGCTTATTTTATCAATATATTGTTTTTGATTAAAATGCAGTTAATTAATTACAGATCCTGCGATGAACAGAATAAAAGCTTTAACAGAGTCCCAACAGGAAGAAGAGTTACTGACTGAGCAAAATAAAACGGGTTTCATCTCTTCCTGCTGCAGCTTCGTTATTCCTAAATGAAAAATGATTAAAATATAACAGTTACATGAAGTCACGCAGCCTGCAGGTCGACTACAAGGATGAAAATGTTTAAGTCTTCAGAACCTTGACTTGGACTTGTAGAAAATTACTTTAGTCTCTGTTCATCATGCTTTTATTTTGGTGGGGACTCGCTGATAACATCCTGGTTCTGCTTGCAGCAGAAGAATAAAGATTATGAAATGTTTTCTGTTCAGAGCCTTCAGAAGGTTAGTAAACCAACGAAGAGTCGAAGGAAAGAAGGATTTTAGTGACCACAGATAAAAATGAGCTCCTAACAGAAACCAGTCCCTGGTGACTCATAACTACGATTTAATGATCATCACTGACAGACTACCGCCCTCCTCCAGCAGGGGGAGCCGTTCCTGCAGGCGCCACTCACCGCTATGATGTCCAGGGTGTTGTCACACACTCGGCGGATGGCGGCGTTGCCGTCGTGCATCAGGTCGACGAAGTACGCCGGAGCTTCTGCTGTCGGGAGTAAAGGAGAAGATTTCCTGGAACGGCGTCAGGTGAATGAGGATGAATGGGGATGAATGATGATGAATGAGGATGAATGGGAATGAAAGAGGATGAATGAGGATCAATGGGGATGAATGGGAATGAATGGGAATGAATGAGGATGAATGGGGATCAATGGGGATGAATGGGGATGAATGAGGATGAATGGGAATGAAAGAGGATGAATGAGGATCAATGAGGATGAATGGGAATGAATGGGAATGAATGAGGATGAATGGGGATCAATGGGGATGAATGGGGATGAATGAGGATGAATGGGAATGAAAGAGGATGAATGAGGATGAATGAGGATGAATGGGAATGAATGGGAATGAATGAGGATGAATGAGGATTAATGGG
>NW_015113159.1:177495-179653 GCF_001443285.1 Poecilia latipinna | reverse complement strand
GATGAATGAGGATGAATGGGGAGAAATGAGGATGAATGAGGATGAATGGGGAGAAATGAGGATGAATGAGGATGAATGGGAATGAATGGGGAAAAATGAGGGTGAATGGGGATGAATTCCTCCAGCGGAGCAGGAAGGATACGTGTGTCTTTGATGATGATGTCTCTGGTCGCCTTGTGGAACGCCATCTGGTAGAAGATGTAGAGGATCTGGCAGACAAACTCGTCGTCCTCCTGCTGGGCTGAAACAGAAACAGGAAAAACACTCAGCTCTCCAGGAAACGCTTCTCTAGATCACCCAAAAAACTAGAAAAACGATCACATCACCTCCACAGAGGAGCAAAACCCCCATGGACAGAAAAACAGCTCATTTCTGCCTAAAGATCTCAGGCATTTTCTAGAAAAACTTGAAACTTTCTGAGTTTGAAAACACAAATTATCTAGAAAACATTTGGAAATTGAAAAACTTGGAAAAATTTCAGAAATCTAAAATGTTTGACTTTTCAAACTCTGGAATGTTCTTGTTTTGGCAAAAATTTACTGCTGAAGAACTGCTGTCATTCACTCTAATACGTGTTTGTACAAACCTGAGTGAAAGCTAATTTCTGAGAAGACGTCTGAGTTTAAATTCTTCCTGTCGGTAAACGGCTCCAGCAGCTGGAGGTGAAACCCGACAGGAAGAGGAAGAGTCGGCGACTCACCGTTGAGGAGATCAATGAGAGCAGGAATGATGCCGGATTTGGCCAACATGGCGGCACAGGAATCGTCCATGGAGACGGTGCCGATCAGGATGACGACCTCCAGGATCAGGTCGTCCTCAGCAGAGCCTGTCGGGAAACGCAGCGTCAGGAGGAAACCGCCCAGCACAGCAGTCTGATTCTTCCTGCTGCGTTCCTCCACATTTCTTTCTAGATAAGATGCTTTGTGTTGGCAGGGAGCAGCCTGGTAGCCGAGCCACATCTCCTGACCTCTGACCTTTCACCTAAAACCGTTTCCCTCCAGTGTGGAAAGTTTCCAGTTATGTAAAACCATTAGATTGTTTAGTTTTTTAATATTCTGGTAGAACATAGAGAAACGTTTGTAATCCTCCGGACCCTGAACGCAGCGCGACCTTCAGACCTTCCCTCTGGTCGGCGGGCATCAGGCGCTCAGATGAACTCAGGACAGATGAAGGTGGGGTCAGAGGTCAGCGACCATCAAAGCTCCAGATAAGGAGGGAAGCCATGTCTCTTCTCCATCCTCAGTCGACTCCTGGCTGATAACCGGGCCTGAGCGATGGCAGCCGGAGGTCACGGCGGGGTCACGGCGGTCTGGAGACACTCACCTGGCTTCAGGCGCCGCTTCAGGTATGGAACCAGGCCGTACTCCCTCAGAACCAGCTCCCAGTCCAGGTCCGGGATGGTCAGGTTGGCCAGGGTTCCCAGGCACTCGATCACAAACTCTTCGGCCTCGTCTTCGCCAATCTGGGCCGCCAGGTCGCCAACGTGGTCCTGCAGAGACCAGACGAGGACAAAACGTCTAACCGGGACTCAGGCGCCGCAGCGACGCCGATGGAGACGGAAACGGACCAGGAACAGGTTCTTGGTGGCTCCGCCATGTTGAGACAGGTTCCTGATCATCTTCATCACCAGAACGTCCTTCAGCTTCAGAGCCCGCCGCATCAGCAGCTTCAGGCCGTTCCCTAGGCAGGGAGGAGACGCTGGGATCGGTTCTGATGGGTCGGTTCTGATGGGTTCTGATGGGTCGGTTCTGATCAGTCAGTTCTGATGGGTTCTGATGGGTCGGTTCTGATGGGTCAGTTCTGGTCAGTTGGTTCTGGTTGGTCGGTTCTGGTCAAGCAGCACAAACCTTCACAGAACACCTGAGCGTTGCTCCGGTTGGCGGCCAGGTTGATGCAGAGCGAGACGAGCTCCACATCCAGCTGCTCCTCACCGCCCAGCATCATCTTCATCAGCTGCCAGACAACAAACATAAACATAATCATCATCATCATCATCATCGGGTCAGGTAGATGCTTCATCCGATCTGACCTGGGTCAGAACCAGCCAATCACAGGAGACGTCTCATCTGAACATTTCTCTAACATTAAAGTTTTGGATTTTTAAAGTCCAGCCCACAATCTCAAAGCTAAACAGGGCGGGGCCTAAACAGGGCGGGGC
>NW_015113159.1:161358-173046 GCF_001443285.1 Poecilia latipinna | reverse complement strand
AAAGACTTTTGAACTCCTCCAGACTGAACCGACACTCTGATCATTTCTTCTGCTGCTGCTTCCATGAGAGCATCAATAAATATCAATAAACTCAAAAATATAATTTAATGGGTTGCTGTGGTGGTGCAGGGGCAAAGCACAGCCCATGTATTGAGGCTGAAGGCCACTAGAGCCAACAAAACCTTTAAAAAACTTTGATGCGATCGGTTTAATGCTAAATGTATCAGACGTCCTGCAGAAGCTCGTTTCAACCCGGCTGTTTGTTTTTATCATCATGAACAAACCCAACAGGTCTGAGTCTGACGGATGAATCCAGGCTGAGGGAGCTGAAGCTAGCTGCGCTAACCCAGCAGGAATCAGCGCTCAGGCTTCCTTCACATTCACGACTCATCAGTAATCTGATCCAAACGACAAAAAAAGACAACGATGGAGATACCAGAGATTTATAATAATAACTGATCATAACCTCCACAGTTTAATAAATTACCGGTTAATGAATCATTAGGCTGCAGCTCTAAAGGAATCAGTCAGACTGAATCAGTTCCAGGTTCTAGTTCAGTAGAAACATGATAATTAAAGCCGGACATGTTGGAGATCTGCAGCTGAGACGGCTAGTTCATGCTAGCGCCTTATGCTAGCGCCTTATGCTAGTTCATGTTAGTTCAATTTGCTAGTTCATGCTAATCCTCCCATCTGTCCACCCGTCTCCTCTGTCTGATTTCACATTAAACAGGGAAGGCTGAGAGGAGGAGGTCTGGAGGAGGTGCAGCTCTTCCTCCTCTTGTGAGGAGCTGAGCATCAGGAGCGTCAGCGGGGCCGGGGTTAGGTATCACATACCGGGGGCCCCGGATCCCAAATCAGCCTCGTCTAGACTCTCTGGCACCTGCGTCTGCTCATTTACCGCAGACGGCCACCGGGGGCCGCCGGGGCCCGCAGCCTGCTCCGCCTCGCTGCTGCTCCTGGACGGTGACCCCATTGAAGGGTGGGGGGGTCAGATCAGTGGCGGAGCCTCGTGGAGGAAAGGTGGGAACAGAAAAGCTTATTACTGATGTTTTCACACCCGGACGGATCTGCTGAGTCAGCAGAGACTTTCTGGAACTAAAGTCAACAATCAGGCAGGATGCATGTTTACAGTGCTTTGAAAAGTATTCATGACCTTTGAACCTCAATGTTTGTTTCACATTACAAACACAAACAGAAGGAAAAGTGTGTCCTTCCTCCTTTCTCTCCTTCCAGCAGGACATCCAGTCAAAGACATGATGGACTGGGTTAGAATGGCCTAGTCAAAGTCCAGACCTTAATTAGGGGCGGTATGGACTCAGACGTTTTATCATAATATTTGGTGGTAATGTTGTTATAATAAAAGTTTAGGAAACTGTATGACTGTGTGTCACAGTGATTATAGCCCCACAATCACAAACGTCGCACTTGAAAAACGTTCCCATCCGTAACGCGTCTTCAGGACCAGTCAGCTTCAACATGACTGCATTTCCAAATTTATTGGTATTTTATTGATGCTTTTATTAAACTCTGGTGAAAAAAGAAAACTATGAATCCTGACAGTAAGGACAATTAAAGGGTACTTTAAATATTAATTGAAAATTAACAAAGAAACGATAAATCAAAATACTTAGAAGAAATTTAAATGATACGATAAACGTCCACCCTTCACCTGAATCCCACTGAGAATCTGTAGAAATGGATGAAACTGATGTTTTCAGATGTTTGGCTGGAGCAGAGCCTTCAGGAGCCGACAGAGCAGACGGAGGAAAACATCTGCAGAAAACCGATTCAGGAAGCCGAACGCTCCTCCGAGCTTCACTTCCCACGTCAGTAAAAACTTCACATTAAACCTGTCATATCGTCATCACTACCAGATAAACCACCTCCATGTTTCCTTCATGTCACGTTACTCACAGCTCAGATTCTGAAGGCATGAAAGAAAATCACGTAAAATTAAAAAGTTCAGGTCATAAAACTGAATGAAGACAAACCTTGTTAACGTATTAACCCATGACGCCTGAGCCTCAATCAGCTGCTAACGTCCTACAATCTGATCTGTTTTAGTCACGTTTCCTTTTCCGTTGGGCTGCAAACGACCCACAGAAATACAATAATCACATCTTTATGTTCTGTCCTCTCTTCAGGATAATGTGCTCATCTTTATTTATGCTGAGTTTCCCCAAAGACTGAAATGAATATTTCTATCTGTCTGATTTTACGCTCTGCTTCCTCTTCAAACTAAAACTAAAAGTCTGAGGATCTCTGCTGTGGATGTGAGAAAAAACATTCATCTCTTTCATTTAGTCCAAGTCTCTCAGCAGGATCAGTGAGAGCGAGGGAGGGGGGGCCGAGGTCAGAGGTCACATCCTGGTCACGCTGCCGAGGTTCTGATCTGCTGCCGACTCGACCTTCTGAACAAACAGCAAAGCCTCACATCCACATCTGGACAGCATTTACACCCAATCCCAGCAAGCTAACGCCGCGCGGCGCCGGCCAATCGGCTGACAGGAGAGGAGCCGGCGACCGGGTCGGCCGGCGACCGGGTCGGCCGGGTCAGGAGGGAGCGCCCGCAGCGCAGCGCGGCGCCCAGATCGCAGCAGCTAACGCTCCAAACGCTGCGAGCAAATGAGCCTGAGGGGGAAACTTTGTTTTCCCACAGAGGGAATCTGATTCTGGACTGATCTGGATCAGAACCGCAGACAGAACCTGGACAAATGTTCCTTCTCTCTGAGCAGGGAGCCGTTTGAAAACATCACCATAATATCTTAGGCTATAAGGGGGAAAAGGGATGGATTTTTAAAAGTCAAACTTATTAATGCATTTATAAATGTCATAGCTTAAAAATAAATACTTAATAAGCAACATAGTGATTAATTTTACAAATTAAATTAAATCTTATTTAGCAAAGTAAATATTTAGCATGACTAGATATCCAGCTCGAAACTAAATATTTAGCTTTATACCAAATAAAATCAGTTTTGCTAACAAAACATGTAATTTGTAAAATAAATAACTATTTTGCTAATTAAGTATTTAGTTTTAAACTGACGTTTGATGCTAATTATCTAGCTGGTTAAGTAAATATTTATTTAGCTTCAAACTAACTACTTAGCAAGTTAAGTAATTAGCTTGCTAACTAATTAGTTACCTAATTAGCAACTAATTAGTTAACTATTTCATTAGCAAGCTAGGTATTTAGCTTGCTAACTAAATATTTGGTGAGCTTCAAATTAAAGAGTGAGCTAAATTTCTAGTTTGAAGCTAGCTAAATCTTTGGCCAAACTAAATATTTAATGAGCAAGCTAACTAGTAAGCTAAATATTCAGCTGTAAATATTAGGTCAGAGCTAAATATTAATGCTAATTTGTCAATTTGTTTTTGGAGTGGACTATCAAAATAAAAGCTGGGTTTTGCACGCTGCTATATAAACTGCGGCTCTTTGTTGCTGGTGCACCACTGTGTCTGCAGATTCATTGGAAATCATTTATATTCCCCTTAAAATGGCTAATCCTAAGTTTAAAGCTGATATGTCAAACATGTCAAGAGGAAAATGGACCCAGAACCTGAACCGGTGTCAGGCTGGGTTCCCTCCCATCGTGTCTAACTGCGGGCGCCTCGGTCTGCGGGCGCCTCGACGTTAGCCAGCCTTACCTGCGGTATGCAGTCGGTGTGAGCAAACATGGGCTTGAATCTGTCGTCCATGCTGATGTGGTACAGGACGCACATGGCCAGCTGCCTCTGCGCCTCGTCAGCTGCAACACAAACACAGGCAGGAGGCGGGTCAGCCATGAATGACCGCTTGTCCCGCAACGCGCCGCAGGACGCCGCCGACCACATCCAGGAGGGGCCCACTGTTCCTGGACAAATATTAACGGCCTGAATGAACTGTTTAACAGCCGGGGGTCGGAGGTCAACCGCAGGCGGCTGCAGCTTCTCACGGCTCAGCAGCCGAAAGTAAAGAACAGAAAACTACAGTCGGCTCAAAACAAACAGGTTTTTACACTTTGGGCTTCTTTCATCTTTACGTTGGTCCTAAAGGTCTGCAGTTTGCTGCAGTTTGTTGCTGTTTGCTGCAGTTTGTTGCTGTTTGCTGCAGTTTGCTGCTGTTTGCTGCAGTTTGTTGCCGTTTGCTGCACTTTGTTGCCGTTTGCTGCTGTTTGCTGCAGTTTGTTGCCGTTTGCTGCAGTTTGTTGCCGTTTGCTGCAGTTTGTTGTTGTTTGCTGCTGTTTGCTGCAGTTTGTTGCGGTTTGCTGTTGTTTGCTGCAGTTTGTTGCTGTTTTCTTCATGAATTTTCAAAGGTAAATCTGATTCAGTGTTACTATTCCAACTTGCTCCAAGTGTCTGACAGATGCAGGTAAATAATAAAATGAACATCAATTTAACAAGTAAATGTAGAAGAATAGAAGCAGCGTTTATTGTCCTGCAAACGGAAAATTCAGGTGCAACAGCAGAATCTTTAACTAAAAGTTAAAAACAGAATATAAAAAACAAGACTAACAATGATAGTAGTAATAACAATAATAACAGTAGTAATAATAATATGCAAGACTGAAATGTAAAAATACCATGAATTTATTCCAAAACACAATGGGGCTCACGATGCCAGACTGTTTGTGTATTGAACATATTTACAGGCAGAGAATTAAACCTGAGGGTCTAAAACAGAGACGTCGTTTTCCATAAACTGATTTTATTTAATGTTTAAAACCTTTGAGGATTTTCCTGGGGTTGTTGGGGAGGTTATAAATTCCTGCTGAATGTTTATCTGACAGTATTTTATCCAGTTGGTGCCTGATTATTGATTATTGATCATTAGATTTGCAGAATCTTTAATGTTTAAAGCTCAGCTGCAGGGAGGCAGACAGAGACCGGACCGGACTGGACCGGACCAGCAGAGAACCCGGCAGCTTTATGGGTTTGACCCGGAGAATTAACGGGCCTCAGAGTGCAGTCTGATGTGTTAAGAGAGCGGTTTATCACCGAACCAGAACCAGCGCCCTGCCATGCCCCGCCCACCGGCCTGACCCGGTTTAAACCGGTCCCTGTCCGTACGGCGGGTCAGAATCAGAACCAGATGGGGCCCAGGGAGAGAAGGTGAGTTCTGCTGTCACTTTAATTGGGAAACCAGGAGGAAGCATCAATTTTACTGCCTTTAATAAGTTTCAGTCTCAGTTTTCAGAACATCTGCTTCTCATTAGCCAGAACCAGAACCAGAACACACATTAAGGTGTTTTCCTCCTGATGGTCCACTGTTCTGGTTCTGGTTCTACTGGAACCAGAACTTCTGCTCCACCTCCAGCTGCTGTGGCTCTGAGTCCAACCAACCTGTTCCCCTCCTGGCCTGTGGGGGCGCTGCACCAAGAACCACTGAAGGAAACATAAAAACCTCTGAAGACACTGAGAGCAACTTCCTTCTTCACCAGATGGAAACAAGATGGAGGCGACAGATTTTAGCGGTTGGAGGATTTCTCTTTAGGCTAAAGACCAGGAGCCATTTCTGCTGCTAGCGCTAGGCTAGCACGTTAGCTTTGGTTGGATTTACCCATAATGCCCTGCGCTGTAGTCCACTTCCTGCTTTTGGAGCGGTCTCCGGTCCGCTTGGCGTTCACATTCAAACCGAACCCAGACGAGGTTTTGAGGACCAGAGGTCAGAGGTCGCTTAGCGTTCACACCTCATTAACTGGACCAGAGTTTATAGACAGACAGACTGGAGTGAACTGGGCTGGTGTGAATGGAGCCTAAACTGACGGGACGGTTTACTGGTTTAAAGTTATTCCCAGGAAGAAGACATCCCATCATCAGTCTTCCCACTTTTACAAATGAAGACGATTAATTCCTGATTTTATTGGACTGAAACCGATTAAAGGTCAAGTTTTATTGCACTTCAGTCCAAATTTATATTGATTATATTATGTAGAATTAAGAAATAACTACAAATTCTATTATTTATTGTTGTAATAGTAAGTTTAACTGTCAGGATTTCAGAATCTATGCCATCTATATCTACGTCTACCTGTAGGGATCTGCTGTCTGCGGATCTTTGGACTTTCCACAGAATCTTTAAAACCAACAGATGTTTTGAAATATAGATATAAAAATAATAAATGCAGCTTTGGCCAGTTTTATTTCCTGTAATATTTAGTTTCTTTGGAATAATTTTATATCAGCATCCTGCAGAGAAAAATTTAATTTTATAGTAAAAATGTTCATATTTCTCTTGATTATAAAACCTAAAATCATTATGATTCTCTAAAACTGGCAGATTTCTAAGATATTTTTATAAAAATTATGTTTGCATTTTTAAAGGGTCACATCGACATTCCTCCACATCGCAGCTCTGATTGGCTCATTTTCATCGCTATGTTTCACTCCCTGCTGTCTGACTTGATGGGAGCCAGTTCTGCTGTCTGTGGCTGAAGGGAGAGAAGCTGCCACCGGTGCAGAGCTTGCTCAGCAGCGGCAGCAGACGGGTCGGACATTGGTCCAGAGTCACCCAGGGCGGGAAAAATCCAGCAGGAGGAATCAGCACTGGAGCTCAGGTCTTCCTTCAGGTCGGCGGCGGTTTGGACCAGACGGGAGGGGATCTGATCTCCAGGGGTCACGACCTCTCGTCAGGTCTGGACACAAAGGCTCTCCTCTCCTTACAGGAGCAGCGGGGCCTTCACGCCGCGCGGCGGATGAAAGGCGGGAAGCCGGCGGATGATTGATGGCGCCGGCGTCGGCGTGCGGAGCCCAGCGGACTCTCGCTGATTCAGGCCGACCCAACAGTGTCACAACTGTGAGGCGGCGCGATATTTCAGGGAACTTCCTGCCCCCCGAACCTCTGAAGACTCCTTTGCTTCTCCGACTCGCTGCTACAAAAACAAGCTGAGCGCCGAGGTTCTGCCATGTTATTCTAACAAATATATTCTGTTAATTATGTTCTGCTATCGGATCCGCCCCCGGAGACGCTTCAGAGCCTCCGCCCAGCCGAGATGCCCGTAACCACGGAAACCGCTTACCCAGCAGAGAGGAGAGCCTGGGAACGAGGCCGGCCTGGACCATCTGGCCGCGCAGCGCCGCGTCGAAGGACAGGTTGAGCAGCAGCCGACAGGTGGCGCTCTGGAGCTCCAGGTGGTCGCAGGGCAGCAGGCGGGCCAGCTTCTCCACGGCGGCCGCCTCCGCCTGGGGGGGACAGGGACCGGCGGTCAGAACACGGCCGGATCCGGCCCGATCAACTAGGACCAAAAACAGCAGAAACGGGCTGGGAGGAGCTCAGCTCTGCAACACCAGGAGGGCAAAGGAACGGCTCCACAGAGAGGAGGAGGAGGAGGACGAAGGTCAGGGCCCTGGGCCTAAAGTTTACATACCTGGAGGGGGGGGAGGGAGAGGGGAAGGGGGAGGAGGGGGGAGGAGGAGGAGGGGGGAGGAGAAAAAGAACCGCAGAGACACACAGAGGCTTCCTGTTTAGAACCAGAGCCAGAACAGGAACAGGAGCCGGAACCAGAACCAGAACCAGAACCCGGTTGCTACCCAGTGTTAGAACCTGGGCTGTTCCTCCCGTCCTGCAGGTGGAAATGTTGAGCTGATGAACGCCTCGGCTCAGAAGTGGACCCGGGTTCTGAACGGATCAGAGCGGAGCCACCAGTTCAGAAGTTGCTCTGACCCGACCTGCTCCCAGTTAAACCAGTTGCTGCTACCGTGTGGGAAACCAGCAGAGCAGCTTAATCAGCTGCAGCCTGGATCAATTACAGCCGGAGTTCTGCTTCCATCAGCAGCGACCCGGGTCCAGTCGCTGAGCAGAACCACCGGGTCAGACACCCGACCCGTTTACCAACCAGAACCTTCCTGCTGGACATTTACTCTGAATCAAAGATGCAGATTAAATCGGGTCCAAATGGGTCTGGTTCTGATAAAAACCCACCGGCTGATCAGAACCAGGTGGATTCTGGGAAAGATCCACATTCACTGCAGAAGGTGACAGAAATTACTTCAACAGCCAATCAGGTGAAGCTTTCACAGCAGGTCTGTGTTCTGATTGGCCGGTTCACGTCTGGCTGCGAGAGAAACGAGGAAGAACTGAAGCCCAGGAAGGGAATCGAACGGCGATTTAACGAAACCCTGAGAAAGGATGAGGGAGCTGACCCTGATGAAGGCCTGGACCCGTCTGACGGCACGAAGTAGGCCTCAGAAAGCCACATGTCTGATCCAAACAGCACAGAGAAACTCAGGAAGAAAGAAAGAAAGAAGCACAAGACAAAAAGATAGAAAAAGGAAGACAAAAAAGAAAAAAAACAAACAGACCAAAAGAAAGGGACAAAAAACGAAAGGAAGAAAACGCAGAAAGGCACAAAAATGAAAAAAAGAGACAAAGAAACAGACAGTTATGGAGTGTCCTAGTCAAAGTCTGAGTAGTTTGACTCTAAACAGTTGATCCTGCAGGGAAAATCTCGAGTGTGTCTGAATTGAACTGATTCTGTGAATCAAAGCTCCTCCATAATTAATCTGAACTTATTGACGTCGTTTTTTAATTTGGTGTAAACATAAAATATTACAAACTTTAACCAACATGCTGTAAGCTGTCAGTCACTTTTACAACGTTGTTTAATGTTCCACAGAAATGCGTTCAGGTCCTACAGATGTTTTCTAGAGACTACATCTGAAATAAACACAACAACAACAGAAGAAGAAGAAGGGAAACCCTCCGTCTCTCCATGTGGTTGTTTTTCCTTCTCTCTTTGTCACCATGTTGTTCTGTTTTGTAGATTTCTATGTTTCTGTTACCATGTCGTTCTTGTTCTCCAGGAAGATGGAGAGCTTCTTGAGGAAGGACACGGCCACCAGCAGCAGCTCCTGGTCGTCGCGCTCCAGCAGCTTCACCAGCATCTGGACGATGTTTTTGTTCCTCATCTTCAGCTCCGTCCGCGCGTCCTCAGCCAGATTCAGCAGCAGATACAGAGACACTGCAGAGACCAGGAGCAGACAGAGGTTCACCTGGCTGGGCGGGGTCACAGCTGGAGGTCACAGCTGGAGGTCACAGCTGGAGGCCTGGAGGTTTGGACCTTTGAGCAGCTGCTCCTGCTTGGCCAGCAGACTCTGGTACTTCCTCAGCGACTTGTCGTGATCCTTCCTCAGACTCTGGTTGTCGGGGAACTCGTCAGGTGAATCTCGTTAAGGAGCTCAGACCTGCGGCGGAACGTTAATCAGCTGCGCGGCTGCAGGGCGGGCCTAAAGGATATCGGCCTTCTTCTTCTTCTGCAGCTCGTCCTGCCACAATTCGAAGCGCTTCAGCTCGTGCTCCACGATGTTCATGCAGAGGGCGCCGATCTTGAAGTGGGTCACCAGGCTGTGGAACTGGGAGAAGCTGGGAAGACAGGAGAGGCAACCAGGAATCTAAACCTGGAAGCTGCAGTGAAACCACAAGTTTACATACACTAGATACGTTATCTCACCAAGTGAAATCAGACCAAACTTCTCCTGTTTCAGGTCGGACAGAATTACTAAAATTATTCATATCTGACAGCAGCGCCACGTTTTCCTGCGTTTACCTGGAGAAACAGAAGAAGACGGAAACGATGGTGGTTGCCAGGTCAACGCTCTGCTTCCAGTCCTCTCTCAGCACTCTGGCCAGCGCTCCCAGTACCACCTCTGAAACACAGAGACTGCGTCAGCGTTACCGCGCTGCGCCAGCGTTACCGCGCTGCGCCAGCGTTACACCGCGCTGCGCCAGCGTTACACCGCGCTGCGTCACCGTTACACCGCTGCGTCACCGTTACACCGCGCTGCGTCACCGTTACACCGCGCTGCGCCAGCGTTACACCGCGCTGCGCCAGCGTTACACCGCGCTGCGTCACCGTTACACCGCTGCGTCAGCGTTACACCGCGGCGTCAGCGTTACACCGCTGCGTCAGCGTTACACCGCTGCGTCACCGTTACACCGCGCTGCGTCAGCGTTACACCGCGCTGCGTCACCGTTACCATGCTGCATCAGCTCCTCCAGGTTGTCCGGGTTACGGGCCAGCTGGAAGATGAGTGCGGCGCCACGGATCTTCTCCTGAATGTCTTCGTACAGCAGCTCCACGTACTCGTCGATGCTGCCGATGCTCGCCTCCTCGTCCAGCTGCAGCAGAGGGGAACAGGTTGACCCGGTTGACCCGGACGCTGCAGAGGAACGGCGGCGGTCACACCGTCGGCTCCTACCTCCACTCCGGCGTACGGCGTGAAGTCCCGAGGCGAGATGTTCTTCTTCTCCTGGTTGTCTGTGGAAAGATGGATCAGCTGAGAGCGGGATCCAGACACA
Organism: Poecilia latipinna; assembly: GCF_001443285.1. Classification (NCBI taxonomy): domain Eukaryota; kingdom Metazoa; phylum Chordata; class Actinopteri; order Cyprinodontiformes; family Poeciliidae; genus Poecilia; species Poecilia latipinna. Next base: position 162,764 of record NW_015113159.1, on the reverse strand, counting down.
GCGAGCAGGAAGTGAGGCGGGTTTGGTACCGCTGCTCTGTTTCCGGTTCTGCAGGTAGAAGAGCAGCTGCTCCACCTCGGCCAGCTTGGACGGATGGATCAGGTGACATTCCTCCACCACCTTCTGGGCCAGAGAAGCCGTGTCCGTGTTGGCGTTCAGGCTCTTCAGACGGATCCTGGAACCGACGCTCGACTTATTAAAGCTATTAAAACTAGAGATGAGATAATAATATCTGTATCATCCTGATATTTTCGGTTAAATGCTGATCTATTCAGTCTCATTCTATACCTGCTGCAACATCATTCTGTATTATTTATTCTAAGTTATTTTCAGAATTTTGAGCCATTAGAAAGAAGGATTGTTGTTACTGTTTATTTTTACATGTCTGACTAAACCTGCTGTTTCTGTCGGTTTCAGTTTCTTTATTATTTCTTTTACTTTGGCTGATCTGCTCCTAATTTCACTGACTGAACAAATTAAAGTTGTTTGACCAGCTGGTGAAGCTGCTGGTGTGTTTCGGTGAGCCGTACTGGTGCAGAGTTATCAGATAAATGTGTAATTCAGTATATTTAAGTTTCAGTTAGAAAAAATAAGTTTAAGTAAATTCATCTGTTCTTCTGTAACAGATCGGCCGATACTAAACCTCAGATATCAGCATCAGAAGTGAACTACGTGGATCGGTTCATCCCAAGTTAAAATTGAATCATTTCAGTTCAACACTTTAATTTCCTCACATCTTCTGACAGTCTTTGCGCTCTTCCACCATCGGTTCTCCCAGTTCTCCCAGTATGGTCGCCTCCACCTCATACTGGACCACCAGAGCCTTCTCAGTGGGGTGAACGTCCAGAGAGCATCCCTTCACCCTCCTGTAGGCCAAGAAACAGGAAGTGGAGAAAATAAAATCCAGTACTTCTCAGATTTTAACCCCAAAAATATCTATTATTTTACCTTTATAGAAATATTATGCACCAACATCACCGTTCATTTAAATGAATGCCAATATTCAGCAAATACTCATGGGTTTTATGAAATGTTTCATCCCCAATTCATTGATTTTATCAATGAATTTATGCAAAAATTAGATATTTTTTATTTATAAATATATAAATATTTAAGTATTTAATATTTAAATATTTAAATATATTAATATTTATTTATATATAAAATAAATATTTAAATATTTATTTTAATATATAAATATTTAAAATTTTTTATATTATATAAATATTTTTTATAAGACTTAAAGAAAAGTAATTTACAAATCACCTTTGTAAATTATTGTTGTTATTATTATTAATAATAATAATAATATTATTATTAATAATAATAATATTATAATAATAATAATATTAATAATTAATTAATTATTAATTATATTATTATAATATTATAATTAATTAATTATT
>NW_015113159.1:121417-158163 GCF_001443285.1 Poecilia latipinna | reverse complement strand
AATAGTATTAATTAATATTAATAATATTATTATTATTAATATTATTATTATATTATTAATAATAATATTATTATTAATAATAATATTATTAATAATAATAATATTATTATTATTATTATTGTTATTATTATTCTCGGATGCAGCAACACAGAAAAACTAAATTAAATATCAAAAAGCAGGAAGAACCACGCCACCGATTACACCTGCTGTTGCCATGGTAACACGTTTGAGACAATTTCTCGCTTCTCACGGACCAAAACAAGCTTTTACACGTAAAAAAAAATCATATTTATTTAGAGAGAAGCTTCAGATATAATCACATCTTATTTAACATCTGTGAGGCGGTACCCGAACCGAACCGAGCCCAGCAGTAACGTCATGTTTCCGGTCTCACCTCTTCACACAGCGCGGCTCTCCGGCCGGCGGGTTCTCCATGTCAGACATCAAACTGCGGCGTCACGGAGGAGAAAATCCTCTCATTAGTTTCACCTGGAGGCGATGAGGAGCAGAAGGACGCAGACCGGGCGGATGTTGTTTGTCAGCTCAGCCTGTTGCCAGGGAGGCTATCAACGGAAACAGAGCGAGTGACCGCTGCTGCCCCCTGCTGGTGTGGCTGTTATAAACGCCTCTTTACCTCAGCGGTCAGAAACCTGAGAACAGAATAAAAACATGGCTCAGTGGTCATAAAAACGAGAACGATTATAAAGTAGGGACAATAACTTGATTAATTATAGTTTTCCAGAGTTTCATGCAAGTTTTAGGGAAACATTTCTGCTTGGCTTGAAAATGTTCTTCAGGATATTCAGGACTAATTTCACATCAGCCATTTTTTTATTCCTATGTAGCACAGCAAGATATTCTGAATTTGGCTATTGGAGCCCACAGTAACCCTCTTTTAAGAATACTTAAGAGAGATCATGGAAATGATCTCGTCTCTACCAGGATCGAAAATTATTTCCTTTTAATCTTGATAATATAAAAACAGTCAACAGATCTCACCCTCCAGATGAATCTTGGCCTCTTCTTGTCTCTAAAGGTTAGGCTGAGGTCTAGACTTTAACTAGGCCATTGCTACAGTTGGAGTCTTTTCTTTTTCAGGTATTGCTGTGAACCATATTTTCAATTAAATTTGATGTTTCAAGGGTGGCAGGTGTGTCCATGTTTCTCTCTACGTCAAAAAGAAAACATTAAAAAAGGAAACCATGCATATCTGCTCTAAATACTGCGTACAGGCCTCTGTGGGGACTTCTGGATGGATGGACCGTTTAGGGAGCCGTGGGAAGGATTGATGAGCGACAGGACAGTGGCGGGATGTCAGAGTAAAGCAGAAACTGGCCCTGGATGTTATTCTGTAAAACTGTTCCTCTTTTAGGCTGAAATGCGTCTGTAGAGATGATGGATGCTGCAGACCGAGGTCAGGAGGTCAACACAGCGGCTGACCTGAGGAAAGGTCAAAACGGGTCGCTGCTCATGGCCGGAGTTTCTCTGTGGGTTCAGAGAGTTGGTTCTTCTCCACCAGGAGCCATGCTGTAGTTTCTGCTGCCCTGCTTCTACTTTATGGATTCAGTAAACAAATCACTGCTGAGAATATCGGAGGAAACAAACTGACCGAAGCCGTCCTGCTCAGACTGGAGTTCTTTAAAATCCTGAAATGTGAACCAGCCTCACATCAGCATGAACTGAAAGTCTGAAAACTAAAAAAAAAAGACTATAAAAATGTATTTGTTAACATCAAAGACGAAGATTGATCTATTTGTTCAGAGAAGACAAGTTGAGACTGAAATAATCAAACTGTCCAGCATGGTGGTGGCAGAATCATGCTGTGGGATGTTTCTCTGCCACTCGTACTCAATTGTTTCCTGTGTGCAGGATGGTTTGTATGTCACTGGCTCCTGTTGCCAGGCAAAATCGTCATGGTGATTTCTCAGAGGCGGCGTCTCTGACCATAAAACATAAAACATCTCCTATCAAACAAAAACAAACATCAGAAATTAAAAGCCAACCAAGCAAAATAAAATATTTAGTTTGATTCATTGAGCGTATTTAGCTGAAGCAGCCGGTCACCAGGTGGAGCCGGTCCGGCCTACGGCGGATCGGCTCAGCTGATGTCACCGCTCTAATTTTATCCGCAGGCTGTCAGGAACGAGGCAGAGACATTTGTGTGAAGGGTCAGAAACACCGGATCGTTTCTCAGGCAGATCTTCTCATATTCTGGTTGCAGCCTGTTGCTGCTGCTGCAGCAGAAAAACTGCAGACAGAAAAACTCATGAATTCCTTCAGTCTGTTTATGCAGAATATTTTGTTAGGAATTCACATCGAAGCTTCGCTGATCTACTAAAGACGAGCTTTCTAATGAAGTTACAGAATCAGAGTGAAATTTAAATCTTTCAAGTTTAACTTTGGTATTTTTTCACCAAAATAATTCTTTTTTGTTTTACAACAGATTTATTTCCACTGCAGTATCTCTAGATTTCATTTTTATAGGTTCACATTTGTTTTGAGATTCAAAGTGCAAAAGAATAAAAGTCTATAGTTTTTTTATTGTGACCACACTGCATAATGATAAAAGACCTCAACACTAAATGTCAGTACAACTATTTATGCGCTGTAAAGACTTATTTCATGTATTTATCTAGAGATGTGAGGAAAGAGGCCCTGAGGCGCTCCTGTGTTCCTCAGACTGAAGTTTCCCCGAGTCCCAATAAAAACATGAACGTGTCGGGATGGTTGGCTGGACGGAGCAAACAGACCGTCAGAGGAAGCAAATTGATCCAAAGACAAAATATATGTTGGAAATGTTAAAGATAAATAAACAGCTTATTTTACTGACCTACTGGGAAAGTTTATGCAAACATTCACTCTCTTGTGTTTGATACATTTCCATAGGAGGAGAGTTTCATTTGGCTTTTAGTGCTTTAATTTATGGATCTTTACGGTTCCCGCACTAACCGGGAGAACCGGGACGTTTGGGCCACACGGCCCGGTTTCCTCTTTCTGTTTTTGTTTTCATTTCTGTCCTGTGAGCAGCCATGATGACGGTGGATTGATCACATAAACACATAAATATTTTAGAAAAATGCAATGAAATATAAGACTTTATCTAGCAGTGCACAGTTATAGACATGTAAGATTATAATTCCATGATTAATAGTAATCGGCGGGGCAGGTCTGAGGCTCCAGAGCTGAAATGAGCCCCACTGCGGCGCTGGTCCAGTTCTGTTAGTGAAACCAGGCAGAGCTCAGCTTGGTGGGCAGAGAGGTGAAAGATTTTCACACATTTGGGACTTACTGTAAGTGTCCTGGCACAATAAAACAATGTATCATATTTGTGCACAGTTTGCAGAGTGAAGATGAAGCATTTTAATCTGGAACATCGTTTACTCACAGGAGCAACTGGAGAGGCTGCTGGTTAGAGCAGCACGCAAAAGTTTAAGTCCAGATTAAAGTTATGACTGTCAAGCTGTTGGATTCTCATGTTCTGGACGGGAATGTCAAACCTTTAAGCTCTGAAGTGACGCGTCTTCCTGCATGCCTGGTGGCCAGGAGAGGTTTCAGCTCCGGGCTTTGAGCCTCCCTCCCTCCCAGCAGGTGATCTGGAAGGACGTCCAGAGTGAAAAAGATCTCTGCTGATCACTGAACACCACCACAGGCGTGTTGATCACTCAGCCGGACAGATATAGCACCGTCCCAGACAGGAGCTGCAGAATCCGAAGCGTCAGTCGCCTTCACGCCGTTTCTGGAGACCAGCGCCGGTGGAAGAAACATGGAGATTACGCTTGAAGATGAGAACAACTCTTCAGGAAACTTTGAGTTCAAGGCGGCTCATCAGGCGTTCAGGGACCGCTGGAAGGAGACGGACGACACCATGTGTCGCCACAGCATGTCCTTCCACCTGCACCACAAACTCCAGAGTGACTTCTTCGCCAGCTACCTGTACCTGCTGGAGAAGATTCCTCTGGGTAAGAGGCAACGCTCGCAGGCTGGGATACTCGCTCCCTTCGAAGACCCACACAAGGTTTAAGGAAACACATTTATTTGTAATCGTACCTTCACATCTATTAGTCTGAAAGATTTAAATGAACACCTGAATCTTTGGGGCTCGTTCAGAGAAGGTTGACGGTAAATTTTCTGAAATATTCGGGTCTAATCGTGTTACTTAAATTCAAACACTGAGTTTCAAATTAAAAAGCTTCTGACAAAGTAGAACTGAAAATTTTATTTTAAAATCTCCAAAAATTAGCAAAAGCTAATTTGTATCTGAAGTCTCTTGACAAATGACAAAAATTGATATTATTCCATTTTATGTCCATTTTTCCAGATGATAATTACCTTTTGCTACCACAATAATCTAGTAAAGTGCATCAAATGGTGACATTTATGTTGAGTTGCACGTCGTTTCTTTTTAAATGAAGTTCATCATCATATCATTAAAACAATTTTCAGAACATTAAGAGATTCTCTAAACCAAAAGAGAGAAAATGGTTCCTCTGAATCTGACTGGCTGAACCTCATCAACGGCCTGCAGAGGAGCAGCGGTTCCTCTCCGGTTTTTGGAAGCGCCTTAGGGACGGTACAAGCCACGCACTGTGCACAGGCGATTTGATTGGCAGCAGATGGCATTCGTTGACTGGTCCATGGATTTAGGTCTCAGGATGAGCAAACGCGGTACTTTAAAACTCCTTCAATATTGTCTGAACCACCGTTTTCAATCCCAGACTGCAGTGGCCAGCCTTGAGGTTTAAATCTTTTTATCAACTATGGCAGAGGAGTGATTTCAGAGAAACTGACCCTCAGAGGTACTGGAGCATCGACCGCAGCTCCCAGGATCCTGTCAGTATTCACCCCCACATAGTGAGGAACACACTGCCAATGAAGACACACCAGCTTGGCCAGACATGAACCGCCTAGACTGAGACGTGACTTTGGCTTTAGGCGCCTTGAAGAGGCGGCTCATCTCAGCGGCTTGTGCTCAGGAATCTGTTTTCTTGGTCATAATTCATACTTGATGATCAGATAAGAAGACGGACCTGGTTATAAAGAACGTCTGCAGCCGAGACTCATCCCGCTGAATCTCATTTCAACCGTTTCAGACTGTGAGCCACTAGTTCACAGACTTTATAGGCTGAAGATGCCGACAGGACCTGAATCTGAAAAGAGCACCAGACAACCTCTACAGGCAACTTCCTGTGCTGCTGAAGGACAAACAGGATGAGAGACACCGAGCATCCTGGTCCACCCTGAGCGTGAAATGAACACAGCTGCTGAGTAACAACAGAAACTCCTGCAGCAATCCCCTGAAAAAGCCTTTGGGGCGAGGTGGGAAACAGAGGCGGACTGGACAGCCTTCATCTTTCAGCAGGTCCGCCAGGCGAAGCCACTTCTTGAATTGGAGAATCGGCCGTTCTGACATCCCAGAGCGATCGGACCTCCTGATGGTTGAAATACGCTCTCTGTTCTGCTGTGGTTCCTCTAAAGCACTAAATCTAGAATCAACCATCAGCTCTGCAGTGAACTGTCAACTACAAGTAAATTAAGGAGTCTCAGCACAGAGCCCTGAGGAACTTCATCCACAGAAACAAAGCAACACACCTTAAATGTGACACCCTAAGCGAAGCTCTTCTCTCTTTAAAGCTTGTCACTCATCAGACCAGAAGCTGCAGAAACAGGAGATGATCCATGCCTCGGCCGCTGTGAAGCCCTTTAATGGCCTGGCATGGCAGGCATGAAAGCAATAACTCATGTCAGTTGGTGCTCAACATGACCGTAACGGGGCCCCGCTTATTATTTACAACTTAACGAAACATTTCTACCTTCAACCAAATATCTCTGATTAAACCCCCTGAACCGAAGCTCAAACTGGAAACATCACATTTTTATTTTCCTTCACTGATGAACAGCTTCTGTCTGAGAAGCTGAAAGGTCAGCACCTAACGAGCCGGGCTCTGAAGGCGGGAGGCAGATCAAGATGGCGGCTCTGGGGTGACACTTCCTTGGCAGACGGGTGTCGTCATGCCGTCGTCTCTTCGTTTTTGTCCTGCTCGAACTTTCTATACTTACCCTCCCTCTGAGGTGTCACATGACGAGTGATTATCGAGTTACAGGAGATCCAAACAAACAGGAGCTGGAGGACGTTCAGATCGAAGTCGGACATCTTTTCATTGGGATGTTAGTTATTCAGAACAGGAACACGTCCTGAGGGGGAAACACATCAGAAGCAAAGCAGGTTCAGATTTCCTCTTGCCTGCGGTGGGCACACTTCCTACCCTAACCCCATCCCTCTAGTTTTTCAGTTAGCAGTTTTGCTAACTTTGAAAACACCTAGCGCACTTAGCTTTCTCTTAATTATTTTTCCCAGAAAAATTCTAAAGTGCTAATTTACTTTGAGGTTTTGTAAACTTTCAGTAGAATAAAGTTCAATGTCTGTCCTTTCAACTATTAACTCTTCAGGTAGAGAGGCGCTAAAATGACATTTGACAGGGTTGAACTTAGCGCGATAGCTTCTGCTAACTATCTTGTTGGTGTAGTACTTTAGTGCTAGCATAGCTAATGTTTATGATTAGGGTCAGTCATGTGGTGTCTGTTTGGTCATGTGACACTGACTGGAGTGTTTCACTGAACCAGAGAATCAATGTATGTAATAGTATTAAATATCCATAAGAGCATACTGGTCCAGGTAAATACCACTAGCTAAGAAGCTAGCTGCGCTAACCCACAAGCCCTAATCATAAACATCATTTCTGTTAAGGTGTTAAACATGGTATTTAGCATAAGCTAATGCTAAAGTGCTAAATTGAGCCATATCACTACCCTTTATGTGTTGACTCAACGTGTTATATCGCCCTCAACAGGATCACAGTTGCTATTACAGTTTTAACGGCCATGCTTTAGTAAGTCATTCTTTAGAGCAGAACTTTCACTGAGTTCCAGTTTCCTAGCTGAATATTAATAACTCTGTTACTGGTTTTGTTTTATTAGCCACAATTAGAAAGCATGCAGGAGACCAGTAGCAATGCATTCTGGGTACAGAATGAACAATTAGTTGTTGGATGCCCCAAAATCAACAGATCTTCTCTGTTTTTAAACTTTTAAAATCAATTCATTTATCACTTTTAAAGTATATATTTTTAGATAAAATATTTCAGCCAATAAAATACTGATAAAAGTTTTTATTGCACTTTAAAAATTAACAAAAACGCGAAGGATTTCCTCTGGAGAGCAGCCGGCATCAAGTGATTAACGTAAGAAGCTACAAAGTATGAGAGTATGCTGTTTGGATGCTGCAGCTGAGGAGGAGACATTCACTACATGACAGCTGGCTGCTCTGAACCACTGATCTCCACCTCAAGGAAATGTTGGATGGTAATTAGATTAGCAGAGCGCTATATTTAGCTTGGCGCGGAGCGGCTCCTCCTGGCTCTCCTCAGCTGTTAAATGACATAACACAAGTCCTTAGAACCAGTGATGAGCATTTATAGATGGTTTTATGAGAAAACATACTCGAAGCAGGAAACCATCCAAAGCAAACATCTGAAATTAAGGAACTCAACAACTGACCTCCCAAACTGTCTCAGCCTGTCGCTGCGTCTGATCTGCTGAGCGGAGATAAACCCTGGAGACGGACGGCAACAGTACGAGGGCTAACGGGGCCTCCAGGGCCAGAAATACTGACATACAGTCAAATATCAAGGAGGAGGATTTACTTCCTGCTTCAAAGCACAAGAGAACAGCCGGAATTTGAAAATTCATCCTTCATAATTTCACACCGGGATTTTTAAATCAAACTCCAGTCCGTTTTAATCGAACTTCAGTCCTCTTGTCTAGAAAGTCCGGTTCTTTTGGGAAGGTATGAATGTGAAATTGAACTCCGGTCCGCTTCCAAACCTCGGTTTCAGTTCGGTTGAAGTGAACTCAGGGTTGCCAGGTCTGACTGAATGTCTCCAGGTCAAAAACAACATAAAACCCGTCCAACTCCCAACAAAAACAAAAACCAGCCCAAATTTCAACCAAAATGAAACTCTTGTTGATAGTCCCATATGTAATTCACTTACGTTTTGTTTGTTCTGTACTCTGACCAGAAGCATTTCCCATTGGGACTGGAAATAACTCAAATCTCTGGACAGAATGAGACTTGAGTTTTTGTTCTCTTAAATCAAGATGTTACCCTGGGATTTCCATAGATGAATAAACTCATAAATGTAGTAGCACTGCATTTTATTGGAAGTTTTTTGCTTTTCTGGAAACTATTTAGAAATAATTTTTATTTAAACCTCAAAATATGGTGTGAAAAGCAGCCCAAATGTTAACAATCAGCCTAAAGATTTTTTTTCCCAGCCAAATGTGTTCAAAAGTTGAGCAGAAAGCTGTCCAACCTGGCAACACTGCTCTGACGCTGCCCACATGCATCTGTGAACGCCAAGCGGACCGGAAACCCCTCCAAAAGCAGGAAGTGGACTATAGCACAGGGTATTCTGGGTAAATACAACCAAAACAAATGTCTTAGCCTAGCGCTAGCAGGAGAAATGGCTGGTGGTTTTTAGCTAAAGACTAAAGAGAAAAGCTCCAATCACTAAAATCGGATGCTTCCATTTTGTTTACGTTTGGTGAAGAAGGAAGTTGTGCTCAGTGTCTTCCTCAGTGGGTCTTGGTGCAGCGCCCCCACAGGTGTGGAGGGGAATGGTACAGGTTGGACTGGTCAGCAAGCAGGGACTGGGTGGCATTCTGAGGCTCTGGTGGTCCGATCGTCCCTTCAGGGGCGCTGAACTTTCCCTTCATGATATCCCTGTAAAATGACGAGACAAAGTGTTTAAAGCTGACGGCCTGCGTGTCTCTCCGGTCTCCACAGTGAAGCTGTTTCCCGTCACCTGTGAGTTCATCAAGGGAGAGAAGCAGTTCTACTACCGAGCGCAGAAGTTCTACGAAGACGTTCCGGCCTCCGAGGAGGGCATGATGGGAGACTTCGTTGAGATTTCCAACGTCGATCTGGAAAGCTCCCGTCAGTTTCTGAAGAGGTTTGTGGTGAGTTGCTCAACAGCACTACAGGCTCTGTTAGCCCAGCAGGACGAAAGAGCCGCAGCTGAGGAGCCAACACTGGTTTTCACTCTTTAAATTTAGAAATGAAAATAATTTCATATTTTCATAATCAGTCACTAAAGATGATTATGTTTTATTTTGTGAGTTTTTCTACAGATATATCTGAAATTCCTTTACGTTTTATAAAAATAAACAGGAAAGATTCTGCTGTTTAATTTTGATGCTTTATTTAAAACAAAGTGAAAGTAAAATAAGCTTAAACTTCTATAGTTTATTTCCTTTGGCAGGAATTTAAATATTCTTTACCTATTCTTGTGTTTGTTTGTTTTTTTTTTCTTTTTTGGAAAAGTTAAAAAATTACGTAAAATAAATAAAATGTAAAAATTAAAATGAAATTTGTTTAATTCACTTTATCGCTGCTTTTAACATATTTCTTGATGGATAGAAATATAAATATTTCTTGGGGTTTTTATCTGAATGAAGAGGCGACAGCCTGAAATATTTACTTGCTGAAATAACTCGGCCACCAGAGAAGCTCTGCACTGAGACATCGTCGGTTTCTGGTTTCAGAGGAAACCTGATCATTCTGCTGCTTCTCCGTCAGCTTTGCACTTTGCTGCAGCTTCTGGTTTCTCTGCTGCTGGCCGCCGAATATCAGAGTCTATTTTGGGAGAGAAATTCGTCATCCCGTCTCTGCAGAAATAATTTCACCTGGATTCATGCGTAGTTCCGAAAAGCAGATCAAATTTGCTCAACATCCCATCATGATAAGTTTGCAGACCAGAACTTGATGAAAAAGAAAAAAACCTTTAGCCGAAACGGATTATTGCGTGAATCAACTTATTTACGTCTGATTTTAATTGCATTTCTTATTTAATGGAAAACACCGCAATTGTGAAATTGTGTTTTTTCGACATTAGCGGAATATCGACAAAGTTTTACGCACATCTGTAATGGAAACACAGCTAGTGACAAAGAAACCAGAGCAGCTAATCAGAGGTGAGTGGAAACAGCTGCGGCAGAGCGCAGGCAGCGGGAATCAGGAGATGAAAAACAGCTGCGGAGGGAAACGGGCTGAGCGAAAGGTGAGCGATAAACCAGGACAGAACCTGAAGGTAACTAATAAACTGGAAGAACAGCAATCTGAAGAAAAGCCCAAATGCAGATAGGAATACGCATAAAGGAGCTAACACAATGGAATAAACTGAAACAGCAAGAAGTGGTAATAAAACAACAAAGATCCAAACCAAAGCCACATATCATGACACATCTAGAAATAAAGTAAAATGGCAAGATCTGGTAATAAAAGAACAAAAGAAAGATCCAAACCAAAGCCACATATCATGACACATCCAGACCGAGCGAGCTGCCAGCAGCATGACTGTTCTAACAAGTTCTTCTTTCTCCCATTTGGACTTTAGAGTCGGGTTTTATTTTACTGGTTAAGGGTTTGAAACCAACTGAAGCTGATCCATCATTAAGTCTACATCTATTGTTTGAACTAGACGGAAACAAGTCAGCAATTTAAAATAAATACCAAAATGCCCTGAACAAAGCTGTACGAACGGCAAAACTTTTTCTGTTTACTAAACATATTTGCTAAATGGGCCTCATCAGAATCCGGGTCAGTTGGGAAGAGCAGTAAAAATGGGCCAAACTTGGTTCTGATCAGTATTTATTTTATGGTAGAGTTTTGATGTCCAAACAATGGGAACGATGGGAAATGAGTCGTCGATGTCCGTTCCTCGTTTTCTTTTCTCCTTGTTGTGTTTCACATATAAATTCCTCCTTTTTTGAGTCGGAGAACAGGCACAAGGGGAAGGCACTGCAAAGTACACAGTGCTGCTTCCAGTATCTTATAAAATCATCCATATTGACTTCATGAGTCAGTGAAGTGCTGGACATGTTTCCTTTAAGTAACAGGCAACTTCTCAACACGTGAGCCGGAGACGAGCAAAATGAACTTTTCAAAAAAAGAACAAAAAAACGATCCTTTTTCTTATCAAAGTCGGTTTGATTGGTCGGGTTTGGAGGACCGTCGGTTCTTCTGCAAGAAGACTTTTTGATTGATTATTTTATTAAAAACTAAAGATTTGAATGTTCATCTGGATGAGGTAAATGTTACGGCTGAGATGAATTTCAACCTGTCGGTGGAAGATTTGAGTCAATTTTCTGAGTAAATCTATTTAAATAAGATCATAAAACTTCATGCTTTTATTTGGATCTTGGTAGCTGATCGTTAATATGACGACGCGTGTCTGTCGTTTGTTTTACCACCAGAACGTTGAAGCTCGGCTTCTTAAAGCAACATTAAATGGTGATCATTTCTGACATCGGTCCTCTGGCGTTATGCACATTATGTCTCAGATTTTAAGGCGGCATTTTTAAAGGCTCTGCACCTTTCCTAGAAAATCAAAGGTTTTACAGAATCTAAAAGCTGCTGTTGCTCCAGAAACCGGGTTATAAATTAGATTCATAACTAACAAAGCTGATAAAACGTCCCTTATGTTGTCTTCGACAGAGACAAATGTGTCTAGATGAATATAAATAATAATCATGCGGCAGGGCGCATGCATGCGGCACATGACGCGTCTGAGGAGGTTTGTTTTAGCTGCTGTTGCTAATTCTGGGGACATGTTTGGCCCAGAGACCTGCTTATATCCAGGATCTGTTAAACAGCTGCTCTAATTATAAACTGCCAACACTTTGTGCTTTAAAGAGCTTTTAATATAAACACAGCACGGCTCAGGAGTTACAGGCGCTGCTACTGGCTGACACTGCAGTACAGTCAGAACATAAACACAAACTGATGGGTTTTATTCCCAGAACTAATTCTACTGGCTAATTCAACATGGTTGAAATTAGCACTTTCTGTTAGCTCCTGCTAAATCATGACTTGCTGTAGGATCCTAATTAATGAAACCATAAACTTGACTCTCTCCATATTTTCCTTTCAGAAAACTGGAATGGATCCTCTTCACACATTTCAACTGTTTACTTAAAAATGATACAGATGTAATTTTACTCTTTACAATAAAGAGTAAAAGAATAATGAGGTCAGGAAACTGTGTCCCCTCCACTGCTTAATAAGTAAGCAGTGCATATATATGTAAGAGAGCCTTAGTGATGTAATAAATTCTTACACGAGTTTTAACTGGTAAACAGTCATTTTTATATTAATGAACCTGAATTATCATAAGGAATATAAACTTAATTTATCCCCAAATTGAATGGAGTAAAACTGAATTTGGGCTCCTACAGTCGCTTCAGAGCGAGAGCAGCTGACGGTTATGATCAGGGCGTTGCTTCAGCCTGTTAGCCTCCACTGCTAACTGGAGCTAGCCTGTTAGCCTCCACTGCTAACTGGAGCTAGCCTGTTAGCCTCCACTGCTAACTGGATTAAACTGATTTAGACGAGATGTTCTAATTTGGCTTCATAAGCACTTTGGTTGCCTTGTTGCTGAAAATGTGCTGTATAAATAACATTACTTTACCATATGAATAAAATGGACTAAACTGAGTAAACGTTGCATGTATTTTATTAGGATTTGATAAATGACAGAAAACAATAATCCCAGCTGTCACTGCCAACATGTCGGATCATTTTATTCTGCTCAAAGCAGGAAAAGGATTTCTTCCCGAAGAGGCCATGATTTATAATGTTTGCTTTTTAATTTAAAACACCATAAAATCTGTAAATGTTGCTGTATTCCCTGGATGTTCATTTCCAGTTAAAAAGGAAGCTACTTGTTTACTTTGACCATTTTCTCTTTAAATTATGACCACATGGTTGAGAATGTGAAAACCAGCCAGTATTTTCCACTTTTTAAACTTTAAGTCTGTGGTTGCAGAAATTTCCCTCCGTACTTGAGAAGCCACTTCACACAGAAAGTACAGCTAATTGCTAATCGTTCACTTTAATACAATTAACTCTTTAGAGAAAAAAACTTTATTTTTTTATATTTACACAGGATTTTTAAATACAAACACCTTCACGAGCATCAGAAGTGGCAGAAAAATCCGTCCGTGTTAAGCAGATGTATAAATACAGGCAGAAAAATGTGGCAGTAATTCACTGAAACCAGGGGCTCCTCAGGGGCCCCTTCCTCCATCGGATCACACCCAGGGGCCCCCGACACAGAAGGGTTGGGCTGAGGTCAGAACAGCAAACCAAAGGGAAGAAAAGCCGCCGTGATTCAAGTCGAGCTGACTTTTAGTTGCTGACTGGTGGTAAAGTTCACTGCTTTGAAGCCCTGAGGAGCCGAACTGTTGGCTCTTCTGAACCCAAACGCCTCGGCAACCAGCACAGAGCTTTACGGAGATTTTAAATATGGAAAATAACTTTACACTCCCATCCTGATGTCAGATTCAACCACGTTTCAGGAGAATTTTACGACAGATGATTGGTTTTTAACCATTTCAGTTCCTAAATCTCAAACATTTTGTGACATGAAGATCAGAAACGGGAGATAAAACAATCAGAAATATCAAAACCTTTAGGGAACGAAGTTTGAAGTCACACTTTGACGCATCGTTGATGTAAGGTCTCCCACTTTCCTACAGGGGCCGGGTAAAGCCGGGACACACCGCGCTCTGGACTGCGGCTCCGGGATCGGACGCGTCTCCAAGGCCGTCCTTCTTCCCGTGTTTGAGAAGGTCGAGATGGCCGACATGATGGAGCACTTCCTCCTCCACGCACACGAGGAGTATCTGGGCGACGCCGCCGACCGCATCGAGACCTACTACTGCTTCAACCTGCAGGAGTTCACGCCCCCCCGCAACAAGTACGACGTCATCTGGATGCAGTGGGTGGCGTGTGAGTACTTCCTGCTCGTCACTGAGATCACCCCGATCCCAGCTTCGACTGATCCACGGAGAAATCTGGAAGAGCATTCACACCGACCGGCTGCGGTCCGGTACGCTTCGACCCGGTCCGGTTCGACCCGGCTCCGGTCCGGTTCGACCCAGTTCCGGTCCAGTCCGGTTCGACCCGGCTCCGGTCCGGTTCAACCCGGCTCCGGTCCAGTCCGGTTCGACCCGGCTCCGGTCCGCTTCGACCCGGCTCTGGTCCGGTCCGCTTCGACCCGGCTATCGGATACTGGACAGAAAATTAGTCAAAAAAATGATGGTGACTGATTTCAGTCTTACAGACGAAACAAACTATAAAACATATTTTACTGGAAATGCAGGGCGGCATTAAATGTGCCAAATTATTTTAACTACCTGAAATCAGCTGATAAACATGTTTACAGTAAGAAGTAAACAAGTCTGAAATCTTAAACTTCCTAAAAGTGGCAGAAGCTTTTACTTTGTGAAACAGCAATAGCAACAATGGGAATCATTTTTCCAACAGCATTTAATGGGTATTATGAAATGTTATTTTAAGTGTATATATACATTTTATAATGTTCTTGGGGGCCCCCTGGTGGTTGCTTGGCTTGCATGTGCCTTGGGCCGGCTCTGATCAACCACTTCAGAAGTTTTGGGTCAGAAGTAACCCGGCTAACGGCTCGGCCTCTCTTCCTTCAGGCCACCTGACGGACAAAGACCTGCTGAACTTCCTGATTCGCTGCAAGAAGAGCCTCCGCCCCAACGGCGTCCTCATCATCAAGGACAACATGGCGCGGCAGGGCTGCAAGCTGGACCCCATCGACAGCAGCATCAGCCGCCACCTGGACATCATGAAGGTCATCGTGTCCAAGGCCGGCCTGGACATCCTGGCCGTGGAGCGGCAGGAAGGCTTCCCAGAGGTCATCATGCCCGTCTGGATGATGGCCATGAAGTGAACAGCCTCCTCTCAGAAACGTTTCAGTCCACACCAGATGGGTTTTAAGGTTCTGGAAAAACATGGTCCTGGTTCTGTTTCCATGCTGGCCGGGTTTGTCTGAGAGGTGAAGGTGAATCTGGACGTTCATGCGACGGTCAGGGCCTGTAGCTGCAGTGAAGAGCTGCATCAGATGTAAATATTCTTGTTTTATATTTTTATGGATGATGTTTCTCTTTAACTAAAGTTCTGCTGAAAATTAAACTTTATTCTCATCCTCCATCCTATAACTGAGAAAATAACTTTATTAAATACGGTCAAATAAAGAGTTTTTAATTTTGCTTCAATCAGCACCGAGCAAATAAAATTATGAATAAACTGTATTTATTAAAAAATGAACAATTTCATCTCATTTTTGCATTTATTTTGGTGAGTATCCATCTGTTCGTCTTTCAGTTTTTGCATTTTTTATGAATAAAACATTAAACTATAGAAACTGGAATATTTTATTGTTGCGGTTTAAACTCAGAAACATGAATAATTTAAACAATCTTAAATTATTTTGTTGGCCATAATTTTCAGTTTGGATCACCCAACACTGACAGTTGACAAAATCAACCAAATGCAAATAAACAGATGTTAAATTACTTAGATGCTAAATATTTAGCTTTCTACCAAATAGTATAAAATATTTAGTTTGGAGCTATTTAGCAAGCTAAATTCACAGAGCAAATGTTTAGCTTCAAAATAAATATTTATCTAGCTAATTAAGCATTTTTTAATTAACTGTAAATGAATGAATAACAATAAGGTGAATATATCAGTTTGAAAAGTGAATCTCCATCGTTTTCCTCTGATAAAAGGCTTAAAAAAAGTTTTGACTGTGTGGCTTTACAAACAGCATGGAACAGAGAAAATCCATAATACATTCAGAGCTGTGTTGAAACCTATAACCTTTCCACTCTGGAAGAAGAGCCGTTTAAATAAATCATTAAAAGCAACAAATTATTTACAGTTAAGCATAAACCCCTGGTGGGCGACCTGCGGGATGAGGAAGACCTTGTCCTCTCCTGGGACTAATTCTCCTCAGGATTATTGTGTTTTTCTAAACAGCAGAGGCAGCAGATTGTTTTTGGTTTAATGGTTTTCAGCTGGAGCCTGAGGTGGATCAGATACCGGCCCGGTTTGAACAAACAGAGCCTGTTTTCATATATCAGGGCTGGCTTGTCTTCAGGTTCTGTCAGGTTCTGTCTGGATGAAACCCGTCCAGAGGACATCCATCCCGCTCCTGTGAGGCCCGGCTGCCTGGCGTGAGATGACCCTCCCTGCGTTTCCACATCCAGCATGAATTAAAGATCAAAATGGCCCAAAGTTAAACTTGTAGCTGCGGCGGCTAATGGCAGCCAAATGTGCCGTCACCTTTTCAGGAGCGGTTAGCGTCGCTGACAGTCAGAGCTATCGTTTCTAATGGAGCTCAGCGCGGCCTGCAGCCGCTTGAATACATTAGCTGCAGTAACACTAATTTGTCCCGTCACGCCAGCGGCGCACAGCCTTTCAAACCCACACCGGGCGTATCAAATGCAGAGTTTGTGTCTGGGAACGCTTCGGCTCGCACATGAAACGCCGACTGTCCCAATGAAAATATAATAAAACATAATATCCAAAGCTGCAAATTACAAATGACTGCTTTCCTTCAATGACACTGTTGAGAAAAACTGTTTGGCTTCATCTGCTTTGCTTGGAATCCCAGGAACTGTCAGCAGATCCTGGTGCTTTAACAGGATAACTCTTCTTTACTGAGTGTGTTAGATATAACGTCCTCATTTTGTTGTCACGGCACAGAATGAAAAAGTTCTGTTCTCAGTTTCTCATCTCTATGAAATGTACATCAACATCAGAGGAGAAGCCAGAATCGAACCCACAACCTTTACATTTTCAGACGACTGCTCTACTGACCAGAGTGTGTTTTAACACACTGCCAGGATTATTTGGACATTTAGCATCATTATTATTTAGGGCCGGGACTTTAATTTTGATTAAATAATTACATCAATTTAATTTTTAAGGCAACTAGTCGCACTTTTCTTTTCTACATACGAAGGTTCCGGCCGGAACTTTTGTATTTGCGTGTTTCTGGTACGTCTGTACATCTGACGCATAAACTGCATCTGCCAACAGCAGCGATGAAGCTGCTCCTCTCGGCCCACTGCGTTTTAATTCCGACTTCTAAACGACCTGATTGGACAAGACCATGCAATTTGCTGCTAGTTTGGGAATAAATTTGTTTTAAAAGAAAAACTTAAAATACAAATAAGTTTTACCAGTTTTAGTCATCAGTGGATTATTTCCATTTGCATCTTTTCTTTCATTATGTTCTAAAATTTTTGTGCTTCCTACGTTCTATTCAATATTATGAAAAGTATGTTATTTTAAGATAAGTAGGAAGACAGGCATCATCTGCATATTCTAAATAATTTTTAAAAAATTAACATACATTTTATTTAAGTCTTTTTATTGAAAACCTTTAAATTCATTTTATTATTATGTAAATATTTGGTATTTTATTATACATTTATTTGTCATTTGTATTATAATTTGTCATGTCTATGATGCTATTTATTTTATGACACGCACATATGTATATAATCACATATTTTATGTATATATATACTATAATTATATTAATATTATATTATCATATTAATATAGAATATTTTAGATAAATGTATTATTTCATGATGCATTTAGAAATTATTTGTCTATTTTCATTTTATTGAGGCCTTTCCTGTAAAGCTCTGTCGTTGCATTGAGGTCTCAGGTTGTAATGCCCCGCTCGGCCTCTAGAGGCCGCTAGCAGCCCTGCAGGCCGACGGCCTGCCTCCGTGTTGCGGCTCGCTGCGTCCCGTGGCGACAGCAAACACCTCCGGGAGAAAGCAGCGGGGGATCAGCTGGATCCTCTCTGGGATCTGGAGAGAGGAGGAACTCGGTCGGTCCGACTCCAGAGCCGGGAGCTTCCAGCGAGGAGAGCAGCGGCGTTTTCCCGGAGGATCCGCTGGAGGATCCGCTGGAGGATCCGCTGGAGGATCCGCTTTCTCCTCAGTTCTCACAGTAAATCATGTCAGTGCAGAGAAATAGATCAGATGATGATGAGCTGGCTGCCTCTTCTTTCTCCCAGCGTGTCGTCAAGCCTCTCAAAGTGCTTTTCTGCGCCTCAGCTCCGCTCAGGCCTCCAGGCAGGGATTCGTTACAGACTTTCTTTCCCCTGACCCGGTTCGGTTCTGAACATGTAATATTTCATCCAGTGAGCGCAGCTTTGAGCCGGGATCAGGTGCTGCTGACTGCGGAGGTTTTAATCTGCGAGCTGAATAAAAACCATGACGTATGGCGATGCAGCTCACACCAACGTTCAAGCAGGCCCCGCATGAAAAATGAAAACCGAAGAAAAGAAGAAAAACTTGGATTTCAAACTCCAACCTTCCCGCTGAGCAGCGGCTGACGGATAATCCGCTCACCACAACACAAGGCGGAGGAAATCCTTCCCATCTGGAGGCCCTGAGGCCCGGTGGTCGGGCTGGATGAGACCAACGTGGAGATGTTTGACCCGAACGAAGAGAAGCAGAACCGTGTTTGGAGACAAGTAAAGATCAGCATTCTGACTGTGAGGCACGGTGGTGGAGAGATGATGATGTGGGACTGATTTGCAGCTGCATGAGCTCCTCCTCCAGAGAACCTTAAGTCAAAGTATGAACATCTGCTCAGCAGCTGAGGCTTTAATCCATAACCAAGCTGTTACAGTGGCCCAGTCAAAGTCCGGAACTTGGGCTGTTCCTCTGCACTTCTTGAGGAAAACGTGAAGATTTTTTAAGTCCTGACTGTCTCTGTGCTCTCCTCTCTGTCTCTGGGTCGTTCTGAATCTGTTTATTCCCACTGTGTCCTTCAGCTTTCCAAGAATCCAGCGATTCCCAGCAGCGTTCTAGTGAAGAAGGCTGTTGATCGTCATCGCTGCTCCTTTTTCTTTCTGCGTCTCATTTAAGGAGCGCAGACGTTATCCGCACTGCTGATAACATGGTATCATTTATATCATGTTATAAGGATATAACATGATATATGTTATATCCTTATAACATATATCATGTATCATGATATAAATCATGGTATCAGAGGAGATTTCCACACAGACACAGAGCGAGTTCATAAATTTATGTTTTCACTTCAGCTGAGTCTGATGCCGCACATTTGGATCCCAATAAATATCCAAAACAAACCTGAGAGGGTTTTATCTCATCACAGAACTGGTTCTGCTCATGTTTAGACAAGATCACCTCGGGTTGTTTTCTCCACGGGAAGCAAACAGATGGAGAAAATGTTCCTTTATGAATAAAATCAGTTTTCAAAAGTAAAGTATTGAAATAATTTTGTTTCACTGAACGTGTGTGATTACATTGAATTTTCTGTATTCAACAAGTCATAACAAAATGCACTTGAACAGCCAAATATCTCCAGCAATGATGTAGGAAAGCAAAAATACCTTTACTGTACATTTAAAATATTTTTTATTGTAGTTGTACTTTTTTAGTAGCACATACACCTAAACAGTGAGTAGTCCCGCCATTTTGGATGTCAAAGTTACAACACAGGGGCGTGCTGTCCCAATTCTCACATTTTGCCCGTTTATAATCTACGCAGTCGAAGCCTTAAGTGCACTCCGAGTTAATCCACACGCACAGAGGGGCTGGGCAAAAATGGAGGCATCAGATTTGGTTGCAGGATGGTTTTTTGCTTAAAGACCTCGAGCCATTCCTCCTGCTAGCACTAGACTGGCATGTTTGTTTTGGTTGAATTTACCCAGAATGCCCCGCGCTGTATGGCAAATACTTACCAAAACCAACAGGAATGCCAAACGCCTTGTTTCTAACACCGTCACCGGAAAGGAGACGTCTCAGCATCGTTTTGTCTCAGTCGCCATCGCTTCTTCTTCGTACTCTGAACTCACGGTTGATCTCGAGAGGCTTTGCGAGATTTGCCGTCTGCCGTCTGGATGTTGGTGAGTGAAATCTGTTGTGTTGGCTTTGCCGTGTGGCTCCACACCACACACTGTACAACCAGACATGTTGTATAGGATTTCTAAAACATAACTTTACCTGGGAAAACGTCTACTTATAAGTGGAAGAAGTACTTTTTTTAATCAATATTTATTAATTATTTACTCACAATGCTTTGCCAAAAAGCTAACGACCAGCACTGTGTTGACATTACTTGTTTTAAGCTTATTTTGCCATGTCCACACAATGTAAAAACATAACTTTACATAGGAAAAATGTAATACCATAAGTGGAACTTGTACTTTTAAAATCAATATTTAAATATTATTTACTTAAAATAAGATCCTATGTTTTGCCAATATTGTGTGGGCATTATTTGTTATGCGGACATTTTACTATGTCCACACAATGTAAAAACACAACTTTTGTGGTAGGGATAGGTATATACACGAGGTGGCTAGTTTTAGGGAAAAGGTCAGGGTTTTGTTACAGAAATTAATGGAAGTCAATGCAAGTCCATACAGGGATGGTGAGACAGGAATGTGTGTGTGTGTGTGTGTGTGTGTGTGTGTGTGTGTGTGTGTGTGTGTGTGTGTCTGGGCCCTCTGTGAGTGACATGTGATGTATTCATGAGGAGGAGGCCAGGGGAAAGGGCCCCGCTCGGAGCCATTAGCCTCTGCAGTAAATCTGCAGGGACCGGAGCGCCTCGGCCTTTCGGCTGCAGGTATTTCCTGCCTCTTGATCTCGGGAGGCAGAGCTCATTTCTTGCCGGCGGGGGTTCGGCCGGCATAATAAGTGGAGGTTTGATGCCAGCAGTTTATTATTCGGCTACATTTTGTGGATCCCAGTGAAGTGTTGTGGTGTTTGGGGGGGAAGTGTGTGCAGCCAGCTCCTGTAACTGGGTTATTTTATTAAACGACACATGAGAAAAACTGCAAAATGCTTCCTAATTTACAACCAGTTCTGAAAAATGAATGTTCCAACAAAACAACCACAGCATAATTTGGTAATTGTCAATAAAAAAGCTGCTCTAACTGGCTTTTAATCCAAAAAATAAATGTTTCACATTAAATCCGAGAGTTTAGTTTTCCAGACTCAGATTTGTTTTTTCGTATTGTTTTTTGTTTGTTTGTTTGTTTGTTTTTTTTGTCATTTGGTCAAATTGTTTCTAGTTCAGGTTCAATTCTAGTTCAGGGCTGGCTCAGGTCTAGTTTTAGACAGCTATGTATGTCATGTAAAACATCTGTTTCTGAATCCCTGGAGGTGTGTTCGGTGAAGCAGGGATAACCAGTAACTTCTGCTGCCAGATTTGCTTTTAGCAGCACAGGAAAGCTGCAGAGTCCTGCTGATCTACTCGCAACAAGACGTTTTACAGCAACGAGATTTGCTGGATCAGATCTGGCATGGTTCTGTGTGCAGCTATGCACCAGAACTGTTTCAATTTGTAGAAATATTTGCTTTTTAAAATGAAATCAACATGGAGACACCGCATCTTACATCAAACATTGGGTAGAAATTGGAGTAAAAGTTAGAAAAATGTAATAAACTGCAGCAGCAGTGCAGACTCCAAAAGCTAGGGGGCGGTAAAGAGTTCAGTGTGAGCGAGGGTGGTAACTTTATTTGGGAGGCAATTAAGTGTTGCTTAAGTGATGTTTTCATCCAACCTCATATTCTTGAGTTTTTTCAGTATGATTCAGAGCTACAGATGAATTTAGTCATTAAAAATCGAATTATTTTCAAATTAAAGCTTCTTAAATTTTAGCATCAAAAATCGGTGCGAGGAAATAAAATGTATTTTGTGAATCCTGAAATTCCTTAATATCTTTGAAACACAATTAATGTAAGGATGTAGGATGAAAATCTACTTTTATTGTGTCTTCTTCTTCTTGTTCTTCTTCTTGTTCTTGTTCTTCTTCTTCTTTTTCTTCTTCTTCTTCGTCTAAGGATCAGCCAAATAAAGTTCAATCAAAGTCGACTGTGAAGTGTTAGGACTAATTTAAACCTGATCGTTAAATTCACAAAGTCAGCAAATAAAGTTCGATGCTCCATCAGTGCCTCCTAGTGGTCAGATAATCATCAGCCGACCTAATCTGTTAGTCAGCTCAGAATGTGGAGGCGAGTGATTCTTCAGCAGCGCTGACTGAGCACCTGCATAGTGTAGTAATATCAAGTCATTGCTGCGTCATTTGGGTCGGTGTATCAGTTTAATATTTAGATTTTTCCTCATAAATCTGTGCCATCGTATCTGGAGATGAACTTGTGCTAAAAACGTTCAGCTGGAGTGTTATTTTTATAAAGCTGGGTATCATTTTACGCACGGCTGAGACCTGGCAGTATTTCTTTCTTCATGCATGTTGGAGAGTTCAGCTTGTTGTTACAATGAGAATATAACTGAGTTACTGAACCTGGACAGAAGTACAAAGAGCAAAGTGTCAAGAAATACATACTACACTATATTACCAATATCCTACCATATTTTTCTTCTGTTCATAATTTTAGGTGAAATAATGTCTGGATATAGAGAGTAGACATCTATAGTTGTCCTGTTTTTAATCATATATTTAAATCATATATTTATTTTTAACAGCTCAAGAAAAATACAACTAATTCATTTGCTGTGTTTAGCAGTTTTCTTTAGCTGATTTTTATATTGTATTTAATACAGATGTGCTGAAGAGTTAATCGTTGTTGCTGTTAACCAGCAGAGCCGAGGACAGAGTGAGTTTTAAATGAGGGACAGGAGGAAGAGGAGGAGGAGGAGGAGGAAGAGGAGGAGGAACCATTAAGAGAAGTGCCAGGTTCAGGTGCAGAGTGCAGGATTGGGTTTCATTTCATTCCATTAACCTGTTAAATCAAAAGATTGTGATCCAAACTTTTGCTTTTAACATCTGAAACAGTCTAAAAATGATCAATTTATGTGTTTTCATGTGTTTTCCAGGCACATTGTTGCATTTTATAGCACAAGTAGCTATGCTACCTTGAGTTAGTTACTTGTGCTATAAAAGTAACTAACTTTTACAGCATATATATATATATATATATATATATATATATATATATATATATGCTGTATATATGAACATCATCAGGCAGTTCTAAGGCCTCCACTGCTCATCTTAATTCATGTGAAGCAGGTTTAGTTTAACCACCAACGTTGCAGCAGCGTCTCTATCCAGAGTGAAGGTGGAGTCCACAGGAACAGAAACTGAGTAAATTTGAATATGAAATGATGAAAATCTGCTTTTCTTCATCCCAACACTGCAGGATTCTCCTCTGTGTTTCATAACTTTTCTCTGGTTGACAGTCTGATGGCTGTGGGCGATCATTAGCTGTCACATCTCACGTTTCCCTCTGTTCCTTCTTATTTCTTTCATTTTGAAGTCTTAATTCACCAAACCACAAGATGTCGCTTTTAGGAAAGCATGAGCAGGTTTTGGAGCTTTGAACAATCAGTTCAGTGTTTTTGGAGAGACGGTAATCGCTTCTCTTAACCCAGATCACTGCAGCTACTCCAAATGTTTTCTCTTCCCTCCTCGAACCCGACCGGTTTGCATTCTGAGGAAAACAGGATGTAAACTTTAAAGAGCGCACTGAGGAGGTTTATGATGCAGGGACACATTGTTCAGCCGTGTTGCTGGCCTTGTATACAAGGGAAACATTGAAACACCCGGGCGGTTAGGATCTGAGGGCGAGCTTTATTGGATTCACATGGGCGGCATTTTTAGTCAAACCTAATAGTAATTTGCTCCTCATGTGGCGTTCAGGGGCAGGAGGAGATTTGGAGGTAATTTGAGTGCAGCTAAAATAATACCTGGCGCTAATTGTGAATTTAACGATCAGGTTTAAATTAGTTCTAACACTTCACAGTCGACTTTGATTGATGAGGTTTCTTTATTATTTTCTCTGTTTACACCTCCAGTCAGATTTGTTCAAGACCCTTTTCACATAAAAACGCCTGACTTTCCTACTGGGCGGGTTGGACTGACTGATCATCTGATGGAAACATGGAACCACATGCCAGCCCTGACATCTGGGACGGCCCATCACACCGACCCACAGAACCAATTCCAGATCGTTGGCTGTTTGCTAATTTACCAGAAAAAGAGAAAATCCCTCAGGAAACCAGGTGAGTGTAAAAGTGAAGGAGTTGGATGGATGAATCAGGATTTCATTTGAAGGATCAGGACTTTTCCTGACACTCTTCACAGGAAGAAGATCAAAACGTTTCTGAGAGGACAGCAGTTTCTGTCTGGTCCAAAATACGTCGCAAAATTCCAGATAATCAGAAGACAGAAGTAAAAGGCAGAATATTTAATGCTGCAGCAACTATCTTAATAACATTAATTACTCTCATGTCGTGCTATGCAGACACTCTGTTTGCACAGATGAGGTTTCACCTGCCTGAGCAAAGCAGATGCCTGAAGCAGCTCCAACAGCAGAGCAGCACTACCTATATTCTGATCAGATTCAGGGCTTCAGGCTAGCTAACAGCTAACAGCAACAGCTTTTAGTGGAGCACTGACTGCAGCTTCTGACCCGGTTCTGACCCGGTTGTGTTTGGACGTGGACTCGGACCAGGTGTGGTGGGGTTGCATCGTGATGCGTTCACTGACTCAGACAGCTTTCATCTCGTCATTGTTATCATTTTCAGCTGCTGTTTCCATCCAGATTTACTGTCTGGCTTTAATTACTACTGTCTGGAATTATGACGCTCGTCTCACATCAACGATGTAAAACTCAGATAAAATGCGACAACGATTTGAACACTATTGGATACGATTTACTTCCACTTCTGGAAGAGGATCAAATCTGTTTTTTTTTAATTGTGTGAAATGTTGGATTTGGGCCAAGAGAATCAGTTTTGTCGTTTATTTGTGTTTTTTGCAGATCAACTTGTGCATCAGATTTAGGGTCGTACCAGAAACATGTGAATAAACAAGTTCCAGAAATGTGTTTGTTTAAAAAAATATAATTGAAAATTTTTAATGCATTCAAATCGATGTCATAATGAAAACTATCGAGTTAACATCCCGGCTGTAAAACTGATGCCTTAAATGGCAACACAGAGCTCCTGTCTGCGTTTCTGTCCAGCATTACATGACTCAACCACACACACACACACACACACACACACACACACACACACTCATACCTACAAACTTAGAGAGGCCAATTACCGTAACAGTCGTGTTTTTTATGGAGAGAGGATCCATGAATCCACAAGGAAAACGTGCAAACTGCATGCAGAAAAACTTCAGCCTGGGATTCAAACCCACCACCGTTTCCCTGCAAGGCAACAGCGAAAGTAACTACAGGAAAAACTGAATTACTAAGAAGTCTGATTTAATTTAATGAATTTCAACCTCTGACTCAAGACAAGTGTTGCGTTAAAGCTGCTTTCTGTTGGTTCGTTTCTTAAAGTAGAGACATTTTGATCTATTAAAACTCTGCAGCCTCGAACTTTTCCTGACAAACTTCAGCTTTTCACTGAAGCAGCGCCTCGCTCACACCTTCAGCCTCCATCAGCTCCGTATTTACGGCGTAAGGAAATCTGCCGCCATGTGAACAGAAGCCAAGGCCCAGAGCCCGGTACGAACCCGCTCACTCCAAGCTAACCCGCTAATCTGAAGCCGTTTTATGAACCAGGCTGTGAAATATGACTTTAATAATGGCTGCAAATGGCCGCGTCTGGGAGCAGGCGAGGGTGAGGCCTGAGCGTGTGGAAAATAAGAGCCGATCGGCAGCGACTGCCTGGCCTGGCAGCGCCGCCGCCTCATGAAATGTGAAAAGAGTTGCGGGCGCGGCGAGCGTCGGCGGACTGCAGTCCTCCATAAACTCCTGATTAAACCGATGTCGCTGTAATGAGCTCTAATTCTCCGCCTGCAGAAGACGAGCAGACGGAGACGGTCGCCGTGCGTCCGACAGTCGGAGGTTTAACGGAGACCGAGGCGCACCGCCCTGGATTTACTCCTGATCTGTGGTCGCAGCGCCGAACCACAATGTTGATGTTTCGACTGGCTTTTACAGGCGTTGGGCTAAATTTGGAAAGTGTGAAACCATCTGAAAATAATGACTCTGCTGCAGAGCTGGAGCGTTTAATCAGGCCGGCAATCTTCATCAACATCATGAGAGAGAGAGACACCTCCCGGACAACACCACCAGCACATGCTGGGAAAGTCCCAGTTCCTCCTCCTACACACACACACACACACACACACACACACACACACACTAAGAAACATTCGTCAAAACCTCGCAGCAGAACCGACACAGAAAGAGTTAAGAGATGTTGTTCATTGTCACATGACATTAGGAGCTCAGATAGAAACTCTCCACCTCCAGGTCTGCACCGCCTCTCCACCCTCACACACACACACACACACACACACACACACACACACACACACACACACCACTCCATAGCGCACATCTTGCCTGCAGATGTGGCAAAACCGCCAACACTTCAAAGCGCCTCCCTTCAGACCAACAGCGCTCCCTGACGCCAACTGTAAATGTCCTGGACACAGAGCATGGAAAATATTAAACCCCCTAACTCCCGCTGAAGGGCCGGGCCGGGGAGCAGGGGGTAAAAACGGCCTCCTGAAAACCCCCTTAATGACTCAACTCTCTGCTGAACAACAACAAGGCGGCGTCACCTCTGCTGTCTGCTGCTGATGAACATCTGCAGCGCCGCGTTCACCTGGTGCATCGGCAGCACGGCGACGGTTTGGGAGCAGAAACGTCTCAAGGTCGCCGTGTCCTCAGGCAGCTTGGTTAGCATAATGGCGTAATGGGAGCGGGCCCCTAAAGAGCTCCATCACACTCACAGAACACAAACACTGCTTTGCTTTGAGTCTCTGTGGTTTCAGTCATTTTATTCTTATTGGTTTCATAATATTTCACCGGCCGTTTAAACCTGGAGACATGAAAACATCGTTTCACTGCGTTCAGCCGCGTCATCAGGGCTAACGCTAACAGTTTCACAGCTGGGGAAAGGTGAACCTTCAGGACAGTTCGTAAAACTCAGCCTACGTTCTCACAGCAAGTCTTGGAAATATCTGCATTGTGTCGTTCAGACTGCTGTGAAAAAGATTTTGTCAGATTCGCTTGCAGTGTCAATGGAGCCTAATAGAGTCTCAGTGCAGCTGGACTGAACAACATGGCTGCATCAGACAGCTGGGTTTATTACAGAAACTGGACTGAGCTCACTCCAGTTGAACTCTGAGATCAAGACAGATCCACTAATCCATGCATCTATCTTCCAATCCAAACCAAACCCTCTGAGCAGCCTGTTCCCCTCCTGGCCTGTGGGGGCGCTGCACCAAGAACCACTGAAGGAAACGACACAAAAACCTCTGAAGACACTGAGAGCAACTTCCTTCTTCACCAGATGGAAACAAGATGGAGGCGTCAGATTTTAGCGGTTGGAGGATTTCTCTTTAGTCTTTGGCTAAAGACCAGGAGCCATTTCTGCTGCTAGCGCTAGGCTAACAGGTTAGCTTTAGTTCACTGTAGTCCACTTCCTGCTTTTGGAGCGGTCTCCGGTCTGCTGGGCGTTCACATTCAAACTGAACCAGAGTTCACTACAACCGAACCCAGACCGAGGCTTGGAGGAGCAGAGGTCAGAGGTCAGAGGTTGATTAGCCAAACGGACTGGAGTTGGATTAAAGCGGACTGAACAGGGCTGGTGTGAATAAACTCGTTACATCAGGTTGTACCACCCGGTCTCCACCCTTCAGGTCCTCCAGGAATGTAGTTCCTCCTGATAATTTTTAGAAACTGGCATTTTTTAGTTTTAAACAAAAATCTCTTTCCAGATGAGGGAGAATCTGTCAGTGAATCAGGTGTTTGGTTAAAAGCTGTGTTGTTGTGGTTTGCAGAGCGTGTTTCAGTGAGACGCGTTCTGCAGCCACCAGAATAAAACGGATCCCTCTAAAGAACCCAGACGCCACCATGTTGTGTTTGCAGCAGCGCAGCAGCGTGTGTGCCCCCTCTGCATCTCGGCGTTGCGTGCTTTCAGACTCGCTGACGATCTGCTGGAGTTTCTACAGGAAGATGAGAAAGGTTGCCGGTTTGTTCTCCTGGGAAGAGAGGGGGGTTAGCATGGCAATATCTGCTCTGATTCCACAGCCTCAGGAACTTTGACCTCCAGCAGAGAAACCAAAATAAAAATCCCCTTCTTGCTGCCAAGCCAGCACAACAGGAAGATGGGGCGGCGGCGCAGAGGAGGAGCGAGGCAGAACAATAAAGCCTCTCTGTTCGGCTCCACATGGATGCTGTTTGACAGCTAAACGCTTTTGTTCTGCTGAAATGACGGGACGCTGCTGCGCTTTGCGAGCATGCCAGGCATTGTAGGTTTTTCATGAGGATGCGGCGCGCTGAGGGACATTAGAGCAGCAGATCCGCTGCGTCCCCACAGGGGGAGATGTGGTGAGGAACAAACTGTGGTGGTTTCAGTCCGGATAATGCAAACTGAACCGTGGATCCAGATCAGAGCCGGACCTCAGAACCGGTTCCACCACAACAGACACGCTTTAGGTCACAAACCTCACTGACATATTTTCATCTCCCATTCCCAGGCAAACTGTGGGACAAATCCACTGCTGGCAGAGCGGGGTAGTAACTAGTTACATTTACTTGAGTAACTTTTTGAAAAAAACTTACTTTTAGGAGTATTTTTACTAGACTGCATTTTTTACTTTTACTTGAGTATTTTTTATGAAGTGTTTCTACTCTGACCAGAGTAACATTTCTGGATTTTCTACCCACTGAATGAAAAACAAACATGTTTTAACCAAAACTCAGACACACACCTGCAGTCTGTCTTAAAGTTTCAGAAGATTTTTATTGGAAGACACTGATTGGGAAAAATGTATTTTGCCTGATTTTTTTTTTTTGTTATGAATTATTTTCATTTCCACTTAACTTTATATTTTGGTCCATCTGATTACGTTAAATGATTGATAATTTGATCAGTTATTCAGTGCTTCAGTCAACTTGTTACCAAATACTTTTTCACTCTTATTTGAGTAATTTCCTGAACAGATACTTTTTACTTTAACCGAATAAAAATATGTTGCAGTATTTCTGCTCTTATACTTGCATAGTTTTTGGGAGCCCTGCTCACCTCTGACTTTTAGCTTCAGCTAATGAGCTAAACGTTTTCAGGTCACCTCATTCATCCAACCGCATGGGAGGAAGAACTGCGTCCAAAATAAAACTTACTATGCTAATCTGCCAAAGAGGAGCTCATTTTAGCTATCTCTTTAGCAGTTTTGATAACTTTGTCAACGTTTAGCGCACTTAGCTTTCCCTAGATTAATTTTTCTGGATAAATTTACTGTTTTGTAAAGTTAGATGTTTATATTCATGCTCTTATTTTGAAGTTCCATTTCCTCTCCTCCTGTGCTCGTCATTCGGCGCAGCGGATGACGTCACTGAGCAGCGCCGCACATCCAACCATATTTTATTTATTTATTTTTTCTTTTCGTCTTACGTTTGTGTGCAATGTCAGTGTTTCAAAGTTTGCTAATAAAGATGTAAAAAAACATCCGGCCAGTCAGAGCCCAATAAAACTTTTCTCAGTCTTTTCCAAACAAGACGTGACGAACCGTTAATCCATGTCAGTGTAGCATGTTAAGCTAGTTAACGCTGATTACCTATATTAGATCTGTTGCTACAGCTAGAGCTACTCAATCCTCTTTGATTTCTAAGAAGTTGCTTTCCACGTATTTAAAATAAATCTGTGGAGCCTCAGCTTCATGGAGAGGAAGAGATCAGCTGCAGGCAGAAACCAGAGTTTCATCATGAGGTTTTATGTCCCATACGTTTCTGTTATTCGTAGTTTTTCTTATCTATTTTGTTTCTCTGGGTTATTGTCCATGTGTGTTTCATGTTTTATTTAAATCAGTTTCTTGTTTCTCTCATCTGTTTCTCATGCTCGTCTCTGTTCATTGTCCTCGTCTATCTTGTCCTGTTTCTGTTTCTGCATTGATTATCACGGCTGTGCTTCAGTCCTGTTATGTTTTAGTTTTATTTCTGTTATCAGGTTCTGTTTTCTTTAAATGTCGGGTTTTATTTCTTTGCTGTTCCTGTAGTCTCAGTTCTCTCATGTTTTCCACCGAACCAGTTCTCCTGTATTGTGTTTCTCCTTCTCCATGTTTCCTGCTGGATTTTTGTTCGTTTTTACGTCTGTTTAGTTGGTGAACACTCGGGTTCATGTCAGTCTTTAAGTTAAATGAATCTTCACTGTTTAATGTTGCCATTCATGTTTTGGTTCTTCATCTTCTTCACCAGTTGAGACAGAATTATTCTCATTCAGAATATTTCATGTGTTGTATCATGTTTTCATATTGTGCCGTCACATCTGACAGAAACGGTTTTTAATGTTTGTGTAATTAAACTGAGGCTCCTCAGAGTTACAGCATCTCTTCCATGTCATGGTCTGCTCAGAGGTCATTTAAAACATGACTGTTTTTACAGAACGTTTCATGTTTGGTGTCTGACCCTGCGGAGCCTGAGGATGTGCAGATGTCTGCAAACATCCACAAACCAGTTCAGCAGATAAAACTACAGATGCTGTTAAAGAGTTAAAGTCGGTTTCCTGTTGGAGGTTTCATGGACAGTCAGACACCTTCTGACATGATTTAATATAATATACAGAAACAAAATGATCACAAAGTGACTCTCACAACAGGTGAGAAAATTTACTAAACCATAACAAAATAATAATAATAAAAGTAATCATGTTAATACAGCATTAAAATAATCTCTATATACATCATATACACTTACATAATCTGAGTTATATGACAAATCAAATGTACAAAACCAATAAAACAACAACAATAATTACTAATAATGGTAATAGAATCAGAAGGAATGAAGAAATTACTCTAACACATATTTGTATTAATCCCTTCATACATTGTGATTAATATAGATTTGAATTTATTGTCAAACTGATTGAAGTTTGGGCATTGTTTTAGTTCCATATTCACTTTGTTCCATGATATAAAATCTTTTCATAGATCATAAAACATTTCCTTAAGATGTTTATTTCACACAGTTTGATATTTCACAGTTTTAGTAACGTAGACCTAAAGGAGCAGCATGTGTGTACGAACACTAGCAGCTCTTTTTTTAAGGCTTTAATGGTTGTAAAGTTGATTTATGTTCATTTCCCAGCATTCTGTAAAACGACATGCTTGAATTATTGAAGGTACAGAATGTGGAGTTACTTCTTATCCAGATTATTTCTTACTTTGGCCTTTAAGATCTGAATATTTCTCTGTTTCATCGCTGAACCACAGTTCATGTGAACCGGACCGGCCTCCGTTCCTGATCCATTAAAAGGTTCCTGCAGTCTTTAAAAGATAAACGCTGCTGCTGCTTTGAAGCTGCAGGAAAAGCTGCAGGAGTTGTTTGGCTGGAAATCAGCCGCTTTCTGAAGGCAAATGAGGATTTTTCCTGCGTTTGGTGGAGCGTCAGCTCCAGCATCTGGGTGGATGGATGAGGTGTGATGCTGGCTTTTGTCTCCCATGAAAGAGAAGCAGCCAGGATGCGGCTGCAGGGACTCTCACGTCTCCGTCTCACATTATTTCTCACTCCGCCTGACAGAGAGGGCGGCCCGGGCGATAAATTCACCTCATTACAGATTTAATAAAACAAGCATGTTGGTTTGTTTTCCAAACGGCTCTCAGGCTGGATGGAAAGCAGCTGAGTCATAATAATGGACGGGTTCTGATCAGGTGGTTCAGAAAGTTTCTGTTTATCAAATCAAAGTGGAGGTGTGTGTGTGTGTGTGTGTGTGTGTGTGTGTGTGTGTGTGTGTGTGTGTGTGTGTGTGTGTGTTCCTCGCTGCAGTGGGTTTCTCCTTCATGTCTGCTTCCATTAGTCCAGGTCTGTGTTGTGATTCGCCGCTGCAGGCCGGAAGTTCGTCATCCCGCAGGAAGAGCTGCTGCAGGGCAGCGTCTCGCTCCGCCGCAGGGCTCGGCAGCGCAGACAGGTGTTGATGCTAACAGGAGCAGCTGTTGCTGTCATTGTTCTGTTTGTTTGGGTGTCAGTCTGCTGCAGCCGCTGTGCTGAGAGGAAAACCTCAGGCGGTTTCTGATTGGCTCTGCAGAGGCCAACCTTCACCTGAGGACCTGTCGCTGATTGGCTGGGACTGGTGGCTCTGCATTCACAGCACTCGTATCAATACGAATAAAGTTTTCTTCTCAGTTAAAGTTCTGTGTGTATTCTTGGCGGGTCCGAATAGCAGGCGGCGCTGGATGAGCCGACTGGAGGCCGAGGCGTCGTCAGGTGGCAACCTGAGGAATGAGCTCCGGCAGCTGAGCCGCGTTTTCACCGCAGAGCATGACGGACCGGACTGGACTGGACCAGGACGGAGTGAACTGGACCGGACCAGGCCCGACTGGGACGGACTGGACCAGGACGGATCGGGCCCAATCTGGACTGACCAGACCAGACTGGGACGGCAACCATTCAGCTGTTAAAACGCCTGGGTGGACCTAGCCCCGCCCCCGAGGAGCAGCTCCTCCCCCTCTCAGCTCCTTCAGACTAGCCAGCAGCAATTAGCAAACAGCTGCTGAGCTCATTATAGGAGCAAAACTCAATGAAAACATTAAGGGTTTAATAGAGGAGCCATTTTGGGACGACTTGCTGGAGGCGGAGCTTCAGAAAGAGCAGGAGTTTTAATCAAGTTTATTTGAGTAGGACATTTCAGATCAAGGCAGTTCACTCATAAAAACACAGAAATATAAAGTTATAGAAGCAGTCAATGCAGAGCAGCTGTTACACTTAAAAATGTTGATTAATGTTTAATTTATAATGTTTCAAAAATCAAATCTTAAAGGGACAGAGGCAAAATTTAAGGCCTTAAATTACAACGTCAAATTTCTTTCAATACAGCATTTTAATAATAACTGAAGGTAACATTAGTTATGCTATAAAACGGAAAACACATAAAACTAATAATATTGCATCTGACTAAACTAAACATGAATAATTTATAAACACTAAATAAATCTGCTGGTAGAACCAACGGCTTTCAGAAAGAAGGTCCTGCGTTCAGTCAGGTGTTTCTGTTACCTGCTCATCATCATCATCATCATCATCATCATCCTCTGTGAATCTGGATGCTTCACCTGCTGCTGCAACATCTTCTGCTGCTGCAGCACCAAATCCCGTTTCTGCTGAACCGGC
Organism: Poecilia latipinna; assembly: GCF_001443285.1. Lineage (NCBI taxonomy): Eukaryota > Metazoa > Chordata > Actinopteri > Cyprinodontiformes > Poeciliidae > Poecilia > Poecilia latipinna. The sequence continues at coordinate 125,121 of NW_015113159.1, read as the reverse complement.
TGCAGGCTGTTTGATCCTCCCAGCTTCATTCAGCATCTGAAAATCAGCTTTTACCAACAACCAGGTCATAACTCCGTTACTGTTTTACTGAATGTTGTCTGCATTATTTAAAAAAACTGCAATTAAAGTTGAATCTTGGGGAAAAAGTCTTAATTTGTTTTATGGTTTGCGGTGGTTTCCCTCAGCATTTAAAGAGAAGAACTGTAACAAACAAAGAGCGTTAAAGATCCCTGCTCTGCACGACACACCCTTTGTGTTTCTGACACATTAGGGAACCCTTCAGGCCACTCGTAAAATAAAACAACATATTTTCTCTGCTCAATAAAATAAAACAAGATTGGCCGCCTCTGCAAAAAGCACATAGGCAGCACTTTTCTCCCTCTTTTCCTCTGAGGGAAACGATTGTAAATGTGTAATTAAATTAATAAAATAGTCCCACGTAGTAAATCAGCGCCCCTTGAGGACGCCTGATTGCGCAGACGTGTTTGTGATTATGTTTGTGCGCTTCGTGCATGTATGTATCATGCATCGGGGTAAATCATAACCCCTCTGACGCTGCGGCGGAGCGGCGGGTTGGCGCTGAGGTGGGGGCGCCGTGGCCTCGCCTCTCTGCCAGTTTGTGTTATAATAAAACATTTTAAAGCTCCTCATTAAGCTATTCTGGGCGCAGGCTTGGCGCGGCGCAGCAGAGGGGAAGGTGGAGGAGAAAACGTGAAGGTAGAGGCAGCAACTGCCAGCGTTTCCGTGCCAACGCATCTCCATGTGATTGGTGGCTGCAGGCCGAAATTACAAACAGATGCTGATGAACGTGATGCAACCGGGCAGACGCGGACCGGACAACCAGGACAGGCGGAGCGGAGGTCCGGTCCAGGACGGCCGGCGGAACATCATCAGCTTCATTTGGGCTTTCACTCACATTTATTGCCTGTTTTCTGTTTTAAAGGTTCCTGCAGCTTTAAGGAGGAGAACGACCGCAGGAAGCTCTCCGTGACCTTTTGGGGTCCAAACCCTCCGGACCATGACGTCATTACAATAAACAATAATGTTGTTGTTTTGAGACCATTTTCCAGTAATATAATATTAATAATGGGTAGTAATACTTTTAATAAACATTTATCACTGGAACCGGACGACATTTTAAATGTCTAAATTAAATAAAACAACAAATAAAATTAATTATGAAGCTGAAAACGATAAATCATGGAAATGGAAATTATTGAGCTGGTTTGAATTGATTAGTTGATTAGCTGCTAATTGTGACAGGTTTAGATATTAATAACAACATGCACTTTCACAACGACACCAATCCTTTTAGTCTGAATGGGACTTTTTCACGACAATCTGAAAATAGCCAAATTCTGATCGTTTCACCCTAAAATGAATCCGATCTGTTTCAAATATGGAACCAGTCTGAACTGGACAGTTTTCAACGCGTCTGATCGCATTTATTCTGACCTTTCAGTCGCTGATGTGAGACATGCGTCATAATTCAGCAGCAGAAGAAGTCAGGCGTGAATCTAAACAACGTCTGAGAACGATGCTAATGAAGTGATGAAGTCAGTGAACGCATCACATCCAAACTCTACTGAAGAGTTTCTGGTCTGTGTGTCACTAACGCAGCTGTTGCTCCATTCTGGACTCAAAGCTTGTTCCCGCAGTGGGTTGGCCTCTGATTCTGGTTCTGGAGTTCATGAGCAGAACTCTGAGGTCCGGTTGTATAAAAGACAGTTTGGTTTGGGAACCCTAAGGTCTCAGTCATGCCCTTTGGTTCTGTTGTTTTCTTCCAGCCGGGACCTCCAACAAGACCTGCACTGATGAGATGAGAGGGGAAAGGTTCTGCTTCTCTGAGACTGTTTTTCTTTCCTCCTTCAGTCCGGTCGACCCGGTTCTACTGGAACCAGAACATCTGCTCCACTTCCACCTGCTGTGGCTCTGAGTCCAACCAACCTGTTCCCCTCCTGGCCTGTGGGGGCGCTGCACCAAGAACCACTGAAGGAAACGACAAAAAACCTTTGAAGACACTGAGAGCAACTTCCTTCTTCACAGGGTGGAAACAAGATGGAGGCGTCAGATGGAGGATTTCTCTTTAGGCTAAAGACCAGGAGCCATTTCTGCTGCTAGCGCTAGGCTAGCATGTTAGCTTTGGTTGTATTTATCCGCTTGGCGTTCACATGCGTTCAAACCGCTCCAGAGTTTGGTGGATGAAAACCAGCTGCCTGTTTCCAGGTGATTCTGATGAATAAACGCTACAGAGACCAAAAGCTAAACAAGGAACCAGAAATAATCTAAAAATTAAAGCCACTGCTGAAGAATTAAAAGAAGAACAGAGGAAATTTTCCCCCCTTTTTTTTTTTTTTTTTTTTTTTACAGTATATTTGCGAATCAAACCTTTATCTGTTTTAGGTTTTATTAACTGAAGCAATCATGAAACACAACACTGAAGTTTTATTCTCACGTCTTTGTGCAATAAAGGGCTAGTTCACGTTTTTTTCAGATCTATTCCAACAAAATTCAGAAAAACAGTTTTCTAGCATTAGAACCTCATTTCCGGTTTGGACCTCTGACCCAACAGGATGTAGAATCAAAACTTTTAGTCTTTAAATGTGGGTTTATCTGCCGGTTCTGTTGTTCTGGGAACCAAAACTATCAACAAAAAATAACTTGGACTAAAACTGAAATGTTGATGTGATAAATAAAGATACGGATAATCTGCAAATAGATTGATTCAAAAATCACTTTTGTTTATTTTAGACAATAAAATTAGGATAATAAGATAAAATAAGGAATAAGTCTGTAAATTCAGACATTTTCCATCCCACTTCTTTTTGTTTTTCATTTTTCACTCTTGGATGATTCTCCAAACTTTTCAGGACCTTTTGATCAAAGTTAATTAAAAAATAACATTGAATCCATTTATGAATTGCAGTCTGTGATCCAGATCATGTTTGGCATCAAGCTGAAAGCGACACCAGCAGAACCAGAGCGTCAGCAGTGTTACTGGTACCAGGAGGCGGTTCGGTGAGGTTCTGCCAGCAGCTGAAAGCAGACGGCTGTTTAATGGCTGAGGTGCCTGATAATGACGATGCTGGTAGGAGAGAAAAGGCCGGGCCAGCCTCACCATGGCAACCGCTGTGTTTACGTTAAACGGCGCGGCGGTAATGGAGACGAACCGGGACAGGAGAGCAGCTGATGAGCCCAGCGCCTCGTTTCAAGGACAAACCAGGCTGGTGTCAAGAAAAGCTGCTGCGGTGGCGACAGAAGACACAACTGAGAGGCTCAGAAAAGATCCAGAGGCTGAACGCGTCTGGTTCTGAGGCAGAACAGAACCGGGCCGAAACCTGAACCCATTCCAGTTTCCAGGGGTTCTGGAAAAATGGCTTCTTTCTGGATAAAAACTCCACCTCTCTGCTCCTCCGTGACGCTCTGATAGGATCTGATACTCTGGATCCGTTCAGACTGAAAAACCAGAACCGCTGCAGGTGTTTGTTTATCCGGTTTTCCATTCAGAACCGGGTCAGCTGGAGCAGCAGGACAGAATCCATGTTCTCTCACATCAGAGTCTCCAGGAAACATTTACTCTGCTGGAAGAAAAGATTTAAATAAGTAAAATACCGAAGCATTCATCCTTCATTTCTTCTGACGGGAACACTGCCACTAATACGCTACCTGTTAGCTTAGCATTTTAGCTAAGCTAACAGGTAGCG
>NW_015113159.1:84856-117271 GCF_001443285.1 Poecilia latipinna | reverse complement strand
ATGGAAACTCAAAGCGGAAAAAAGTGAGCCGCATTAGCTCCTGGAGATGTGACGTCAACGCCTTAGGTGCAAAGAGCCCATTGCAATAAATCAATTAATCAGATCACAAATGAAAGCAGCTCAATAATCTCCATTTGCATGATTTATCATTTTTCTCTGATGATAAAAATCTTCAGTCTGGTATTTTTGTTTCCACAGATTTCATAATTCATTTTATTTGTAGTTTCTGTTGATTTACTTTGGATGTTTAAAATGTTTTCCAGTTGCAGTAATAAATGTTCACCAGAGTTGAAAGCTTTCATTATTATTCCATTACTAACATTTTACTGGAAATAGTCTCAAAATAAGATAATCATCATAATGTCTGGAACAGTTTTCATGTTCAGCCTCTGAGTTCAAGTTTTTGGTTTTTGACTTTTAGAAATTCTTCAGATAGACGTTTGTATACATGCTCTTATTTTGAAGTGTGTTTTTGCAGCAGTTCTGTTTCCTGTCTGTTTTCTTTTTGTTCCAAAGTAGAACAAACCATAGACATAAATACAGTCTGCATCATGTAAACCATAATGTCAGAATGAAACTGACGCTCTGCAGGCCAACATGTCGGCTCAGAAATCGGCTCAAGACTTTTGGTTTCACGTTTCCCTTTGTTTATGTTTCCTTTTCAAGTTGCTTGTGGTTTTCTTTCTTTTCAAAAGTTCGTCTCCCCAAGATTCATCCGAACAGAAAAAGCCAAGGAGGAGAAAAGAGGGAATCCTCCCAGCTCACCAAAACCCACCGAGTCTGAGGTTCGATCCAACGACCCAGCAGCAGGCGGAGGGTCTGCGTCACGTGATCCAATTCAAAAATTACATCATCAGACAAACCAAAATGTAAAGTTAAGTGGAAATGTTGGCATTTTTAGGACCAAAATGACAATAATTTATATAAGTAACTAAATCAGTTTGTTTCAGTAAAAAAATTGTGAATCTTTAACAGGATCTGCAGGTTTGTGTCTGAGTTTGGTGAAGTTTGGTTAAAACATATTTAATTTTCATTCAGTGGGAAGAAAATCCAGAAATTTACTGAAGAGTAAAAAGTACAGCGTAGTAAAAATACTCCTAAAAGTAAATGTTTTCTACTGAAGTAAATGTAACTAGTTACACAACTCTGCAGTTTATTAATACAGAAACTTACATTTTACAAAAAGCAAATGAATCACAAATAATTATATTGATCAGTTCTGTAGTTATTATTAATCAGAAGCAGCTCCAGCAGGTGGATTTTAGCCTTTCGGGGTTTCGGCTGTTTTGTGTTTTCTGGAAGTTTGTTCCTGATTATTGGAGCATAAAAGCTGAAAGCTGCTTCTGCACGTTTGGTTCTGGATTTATTTCAAAATGAGATTCATAACTAATCAGAAACCATCTCTGCTGCCACAATGTGAGGTAAACACTCGAGTTTTTATTCTTCACATAAACGTTAGGATCCCAACTGGTTGCCATGGCGTCGGCCCACCATGTTCCCAGTTCCCCCCAGTATCAGCTGTGGTTCCCAGTTACGGGTCAGGAATGTGTCGCCCAGCAAAACGCATCACGATGTTTAGAAACGGGCCCACAAAATATGGAGCCGATTATCTGAGCGTTTGTGGGAGGAAATGTTCATCAGCGTCTCGACAGCTGAGCAGGACGGCGATTACAGCACAAACACCAACAATACGCAGTAAAACGGTTTCATTTAAAACAACCGAATGATCGACAGGATCATGAAGGGAAAAAAGAGAGCAGGAAGTATCCACCGAAAAACTCAGGAATCTTCAGAAGATTTCCAGAACAACAGGAACATTTCTGAGCTCCAAAAGTAAAAGAAGAGAAAATATCCACCAAAAAACTCTGAAACTTTCTAGAAAAACTTGGAAATTTTCTGAGCCCAAAAAACAAAAGGTTGCAAGAAAAAAAAAAAAACTCAAGTTTTGAGATTCTCAGAAATTTTCTTGTAAAATTGAAAATTATTAACTTTTTGGAAATTTTCTGAGTTTCAAAAGTCCAAAATGTTCAACTTTACAAGCTCAGAAATGTCCAAGTTTTTTATTATCTTTAAATATCCTAATTTAAATAGTTTTTTTCTAACTGTGTCAGATTAATCTCAAAGTTTCTTGGTGCCGTAGCGGCTCTGCACGCCGGGCAGCCTGCAGCTTCCTCTGCCTGAAAGTCGTTGCTGCGTCCAGACAAAATGCCGAACCTCAGCATGGATCCAATGATGCTTGAAACTGAAACTCCTCTGATGCGATGCAGCTGACGGATCCAGGAAGTGGTTGTGTCATTGGCGGTTGCCAAGGCAACCAAAAGTTGGAGGTAATAAAAGCGGTTTGAGTGAAGGTTATTGACCAAATCGAATATTTTCCTTATTTACTTCTTCTCTCGTTTTGCAGTTTTGTTCAGAGTGTTGTTTATGAGTCAGCGATCATTTCAGATTAAAAATGACGGACGGCTTGGCTTGAGGCTGGAGTTAGGAAGAATAAAAGTTTGATTTCTGTTGGGGTAAAGAGTTCATCTGCTACAAAATGTTATTTGTTTCTGCGTTCATCGTGTCCCGATCATTTATTTGTTCCAGACGTTTAATCCTCTGGACAGCGATTAAAAATCCAGATCCTGAGAGACAAAACTGGCTGCTGCTCCTGAGAAGAGTCCCGCTTAAACTCCGCTTCTTCGCTCGGCAAGAGTCATAAAAACTAATTTTCAAATTCATCAAATTGGCTTCATGTAATTGTTTATGAAGGACATAAAAGGCTCTAATGAAGCAGGGTCATAAATTTGTCACAGCTGCATTTGTTCGGTTGGAACAATGAGTCATTATTGCTCTGCATGCCCACAAACACGACACATAGCCGCTTTAATGCGATTCAGTCAGCTGAGGCCATAAATCTGCATACCCTGCTGCCAGCGCGGCGCCCGGAGCCGGGGCCAGGTGAGGCGGGCGTGGCTCCAGGGGCTCCGGGGGAGACGGGCGCCGCGCTCAGGGCGTCCCTTCGCCAGAACCGCCTGATTCAGACCAGATGTCTGAGCGTTGACTCTGGGAAACGGAGAGATGAGAGACAACCGGAGCCACAATAAATCCCAGGAACGGCTAATGAATTAAACAACAGTGGATCAAATGTGGCGTGGCTAAAAATAATGTGATTAAGAATCGGATCCAGAGGCCATGCTGGAGACAGCTGCGCCTCCACGGGACCGCGCCCCCGCCTAACGAGCGCCTCCCATCACGGCTTTATGGGCTTTCTGGGCACAACCCGGCCTGATGAATCAGTTGTCATCGCTTGTGATTGCCTGTTTAAAAAGTCCCAAACACTCTGCCTGTGTTTAGTCAGGTTCAGCCGGGGTCAAGCCCGAGTCAAAACACAGCCGGCCGGCCGCGGCCCGCGGCCTCAGCGCGCGTCTGCAGCTCCTTCCCCTATTTATTAAACACATCTCTCAGCGCAGGCCGATGGGGACCCGCTTCACCCAGACAGCCAACGATTTATCAGGCCGTCCGCTGAAATATCAGCTTATAGCACGTCAAAGTGGGACGCCTCGGCCTTAAGAGCCATAACATCATAATGTATGAAAATGAAGAACAGGGTTTTTAATAAATAACAAGTGTTGAAAAGCAAAGTTTATGAACTACATAGTAAAGCAGTTACACCTTAGATGTGAACATTAATCTACAGGAACGTCTTTCAAAATGGCTGCAAAAGGACAAACTGAATGTTAGCTTCCCAAAGTTACTGTTGGTTCTTTGAATGTTCAACATCAGGAACATTTCCTACTAAACACCGACCAAAGAACCCGACTCCAGTCCGTCTGCCTAGTCAAAGTCCAGTTCAGTTGGTGAGGTGTGAACGCTAAGCGACCTCTGACCTCTGGTCCTCCAAGCCTCAGTCTGGGTTTGGTTTGAATGTTAACGCCAAGCGGACCGGAGACCGCTCCAAAAGCAGGAAGAGGACTACAGCGCAGGGCATTCTGGGTAAATACAACTAAAGCTAACATGCTAGCCTAGCGGTAGCAGCAGAAATGGCTCCTGGTCTTTAGAGAAATCCTCCAACTGCGAAAATCTGACGCCTCCATCTTGTTTCCATCTGGTGAAGAAGGAAGTTGCTCTCAGTGTCTTCAGAGGCTTTTTTGTCGTTTCCTTCAGTGGTTCTTGGTGCAGCGCCCCCACAGGCCAGGAGGGGAACAGGCTGGTTTGACTCAGAGCCACAGCAGCTGGAGGTGGAGCAGAAGTTCTGGTTCCAGTAGAACCGGGTCGACCGGACTGAAGGAGGAAAACATTAAGTTTAGGTCAGTTTGAGTTCTGGGTGTGAAAGTGAACTTTCACCACTTTGTGTGTTTTCTCTGAGTCGCAGCAAACTGCTCACAATAAACCGGAAATGAAGCAATTTGTGTTATAATGCAGAAAAGTTTCTGAATTTGTCTCAAACTAAAGTGAACATTTAGCTCCTAAGATGAACCTAACGGAGCGGTCAGGTTGACCTCTGTGGTTCTTCCCTCCGGTCCTTTCTGTCCGCCGTTCGCCCCGCTCCTCCAGTCGGATCACCCGTCTTATCTAACTACTTGCGTTTTTCCCCTAAACTCAAGCTGACAGGCCGGTTCGTTCAGTTTGCCGCTGCGGCTGCAGCTGGGAGTCGGACTCCCGGATGAGCCAGACCGTCTGGACGTCACGCCTTTGAAGGGTCCCGCTGAAATAGCTGGTCGCGGTCCAAAGCGTCCGCACACGGAGCCGGGCGCCAGGGGAAATCTATCTGGGAGGCAGGTGACACAGGGAGCCATTGTCTCCGGCCGTTACAGGTGGGACTCCTCAGGGCGCGGAGCACAGAGCCGGGCTCACACGGACCAGGGAGCCTCTCCAAGAACATTAACAGGGTTTGGCATAAAGCTGGCACGGCCCGGACTCGGAGCTAAGTCTGGGAGAAATGTAACCGTGATGAAGATGGAAAAGCTCCGGGCTGTCAGGATAGCCCCAAACGTCAAATTAGGTCATGATGAAGCCACTTTCACACTGATTTAATGAAAACTTTTCTGTTCCGGACACGAGAAATGAATCAACCTCATAAATCTGATTTCATGTTTCTGATTTAGGTTTAAATTCTGTTCTCCCTTTGCGAGAACAGAATGTCTCTGGTTACGCTGTCGGATGTTTTTACCAGGAATGTTTTGGAAAAAATTACTCAAATCATCCCTTTAAAGCAAAATGGAGGGAAACATGACAGTTCAGACCTGTCAGACGTTTTCATCCATAATCTGACTCAGAGGCTGCACACAAAAACCTACAAGTTACTTTCTGAAACCTGACAGTTGCTTTCTTGAACTTAATAATTACTTTCTGGAACCTTCACAGAAGCATACAAAGTCACTGAACTTACAAAGTCATTTCTGGAACTTGGTTCTTTGTCAGAACTTTACTGACTTTCTGAAACTTAAATGACAGATCTACTTTCTGGAACTTGTTCATTTCCAGAACTTTCTTTGAAGCTACAGGTTACTTTCCCATAACTTACAACATTCAGCATCAGAAATTTTTCGTTCCCTTTCATAATTTTTATTTTATTTCCTGTGAACTCAGACTGCTTACCTGAACGACAGGTAACCTTTCTGGGAGGTAACTCCTGCTTTCTGGGATTAATCTGCACTTAGTGCTAAAGTACAAACTGTGTGATGAATTTTTAGCAGAATTTTTAGTATTCACAGCAATAAATAGATGAAAATTATGTTAAACATGAAATGACTGTTATTAAAATTCCTTTAAAACCGAAACCAAACCTGAGCTAAACTGAGTTAAAGCAGCATCAGTTTTCTTTGGGGAAAAACACAGAAAATGAATTACAGAGCCTGAAACAGAAACTGATGGTGACGGTGGAGGCCTCATGATGTCAGGCTGCAGGTTTGCATGATAAAATGTGGACTGTTGGTGAATTCAAGCCCAGACTCAGAGGAGCAGCAGAGTTTGGTCAGGATGAGGGGTGAAGGTCAAAGGTCAGCGTTTACTCTGAATACAGATGTTTTAAAGCAGCAATTAGCAAGAGGTTCCTGCAGCTTCCAGCTCAGAGCCGAGGTAACAGCCTGACCTCTAATCATCCTCAATTTCTTCCAGGCCCCGGCTCTGTGTGACGGTCGTCTCCGCAGAACGCCTGTTTATTTTTCATGGCACTTCCTGTTGGACTGAATGAGCGTCAGGAGGAGAGCGTCTGTGGGGAATACGCCCAGAGTGATGTGCTCACCCGCTGCACGCGCTCCGCCGCTCTCCCACACGAGAAAGCAATCTTTTACTCAAAGCTAATTACAACTCTATAAACGAAAGCTTTGACCGTATAAGGAGCTTCCTGTTAAAGAGCAACGCCAGCTGATTGTTACAGAAATGATGCTCAGTTTGATGTGAAGGATTTAGACCGACTTCTCAAACTGCAGTCAGTTTGTTTGCTTCAACCCAGCTAACTGTCATGAAGTAAACCATCATCATTCTGTTATTAAAGTATAAATATGCCCATTTTTAGCCATAAGTGGCTCTTAGATGTTGTTAATTGTCACAACCTTAAAAAGGAGGAAATTAATTTATAATTAAGCTGTCTTTGAGTTTTGGACCTTTTTGTGAACTTAATGCTGAGTCCAGTTTAGATCTGGTTTGGCTTTGTCTACACATAGATCTGCATCAGGCCTTCATGTAGATCTGAACACATTTTACTGGAATTTATCGTCCCAGAAGTTACTGTGATAAATGTTGTTGTTTTGACACCATTTTACAGTGATATAATGTTAATAATGGCATAATCATAATGCTGTAACTATTTAACACTGGAACTGGAAAACATTTTAAATATCCAAAATAAATAAACAAAACAACTGAGACAACAAATAAAATGAATTATGAAATCTCTGGAAACAAAATTGTCCTTAGAAAATGAGACCAAAACGCCAGACTGAAGATTTTTATCATCCAGATAAAAGTCGTCTTGTTTAAGCCAGGTTTGCATTTTGTTTTAACAAAAATTTTCTTGTTTTGAGTTTTTATCTTTTTGCAATGAGAAAGTTTCTTCTTTTAATGAGACAACTTTTATGTCATTATGAAAAGAAACTGTAATTGCTCATGGTAACGAGAATTTTTCTCGTTTTGTTTGATAAGACAACTTTTTCTTTTCAAAGTTATGGTAGCAACATTTTCCTGTTTTATTGAGTTTTGTATAACAAGACTCATTAAAAATCTTGTAAAATAGTCAAAAGTGTGTCACTATAACAGGAACTGTTCTCATTTTAACAAGAATTGTTTTGTTTTGTATGTTTTTATAATGAGAAATTTTCTGATTTTAGCAAATTTTGTATTGTTGTGTATAATGAGACAACTTCCATATCTTGTCAAAACTACACTGCTCAAAAAATAAAGGGAACACCCAAATAACACATCCTAGATCTGAATGAATGAAATATTCTCATTGAATACTTTGTTCTGTACAAAGTCGAATGTGCTGACAACAAAATCACACAAAAATCATCAATGGAAATCAAATTTATTAACCAATGGAGGCCTGGATTTGGAGCCACACACAAAATTAAAGTGAAATGTTCCCTTTATTTTTTTGAGCAGTATATATTTTTATAATGAGAAACTTTCTGTCTCATTTTTCCAATGAGAATTTGTTTATAAAGAGTTTCTGGTTTTAATGATTTTTGATCTTTGATTTTTGATTCTGGTTGTGAATTTATTTCCAACTTTGGCAGTTAAGTGCTTCCGTACGCTGTAGATTTAAAAGTGTTTTCTGTTAGTGAGTCTTTCTGACAGCAGCAGATAAATCAGCGACTTTACTGTAAATTATATCATAAAGTATAAAAACGATGAACAGGTTGAGATCAGAGTCAGAGGTGAAAACTGCTCTTCTCCTTTCAGATCCTCCCATTCCTCCACTGAATTGACCTTTAACCCCCATCCGCCTTCACAGGTCATCTCAGTAATGAGCCATGTGGCTCTCACTAATCAGGACCCCAAGGCCGTCCCATCCTCTGCCCGAGCGACGCAGCGGCGGCGGCTGAGCCATCTGGACTACATGCCTGCTCTGTCTCCACTCCGCTGGCGATTTATGCCCTCCTGAGGTGTTTTGCCTTTTAACTCGCTCTAATTGCCCCCCAGATGCAACAAAGATGTGGAGGCCGGTTTTTATTGGTTGCCAAACAGAGGTCATTGTTTTGGTGTCGCTTTGTCTCCCCGGCGCCGCTGACGTAAAGACAAACTTTGTTCCAGAAAAGAAAAGCCTGCAGTTGGCTGGGGGAGAAGAAAGTGATGAGATGATAAAGATGGCCGCCGTTAGAAACGCTCGGGCTGATGATAAAGATGGTGAGGGTTTATAGAGACGGGTTCTACTGAGACAACTCAGAGAATCCAAACATCCATCCATCCCTGCCTCTGTCCCGCCCATCTAGATAGTAGATGGAAAAAGTTACCAAATCCTGAAAATCCAGAGCCACACTGAGACACCAGCTTCTCCACTTTTCAGGTCAACAGAACTAATTTCACGCAGGTTTCTCAGAAAGTGGTTCTTAAGTTAACCTTTGACCCCTCTGACTTCAGGCACTTCAGAGATCTAAAAAGGAACCAACAAATGATGATCTATGAACAAACCGACTGTTATTTTTATTTATGGCCAAATTAACCAAAGTTTGTTTATTGTGATGATGGAAACTCTAGAGGTTAATTCAATTTTTGGCTCTATATTTAACATGAACAATAAATATAATCAGAAAAATTGAAATTGAAGAAATTAATTTACAAATGCAAAGATGAAAGAAAAACGACAGACTTTTTTTTTTGTTTGCAAATGTTGCCAAGACGAAAATTATAATGATAATTGGTATTATGTTGCCAAAAGTTACAAAATGCTATTAGTATGCATACATTTCTAGGAAACTTAATTTATTTACTCAAACTTTTAAATATTTACTACATCTAGATTGGAAAAAGAATAGGTTAAAAAAAAGAAGAGCAATAAATAAAACAATAAAAATTAAATACTTAAATTCTGACGTTATCTGTCTGTAGTCCTGATATTGGCCTGCTGTGGTCACCCGAATTAAAATTTTTCTGGAGGCGCCAATGTTTATATACACAACAAAGATAAATTTAGAAACACCGGCTGAGGCAATAAAAACAAGCTAAGATTTGGCTGTTCTTTACTTGCGAAACAATTCTTTTATTTTTAATCAGGCGGTAGTTGGGACGACCATCTCGCCGGTCTTGTTGCGGTCCTTCGCGTGGCAGTGGTAAACAAATATGGCGGAAGTGTTGATCGTTTCTTTCGGTGTTTCTCTGAGGTTTTCAGTGATTTTCTCTCTTTAAGCCACAGAGTATTTTTAGCTGGATGTTTCCGGGGGCTGGTCTTGTTGTGAGGCGGTAGAATGAGCGGTTGGGCGGGTTTTTCTGAAGAGGAGCTGCGGAGAATCCAGCAGAAAGGTAAAATAAAACCGACCTAGACTGAGACTTTAACCCGCTTTAACCCTAACATGAGCCGGTTGTACGTCCACAGACTCCGCTGGACCTCCTGCCGCTCCCCGCGGTAGGAAGCCTCCGACATCCAGCCGGAGCCGGCAACAGATGCAGCGGGAGAGAGCGCTTCAGTTAGCCGGCTCACAGACTCTCCTGCCGGGGCAACAACTCAGCACACCACCGCTGACGATGGAAAGTCAGCCTCCAGACCAGACAGGAGCTCCTGGTGCCGGACAGGACAAGCAGCAGAAACCCGCTAACATGAAGCAGAATAAGGAGGATCTCCCGAAAGCAGAGGAGGAGAAAAAGGAGGAGGTACCTGTGGTGAAAGAGCTGGAGAAGCAGGAGGTGGAGATGTGAGTTTGGCCTCAAATTTCACATCAAGTTATGATTTATTTTTCATCATAATAAATGTTTTCCAACAGTAAAGACCCAGTTGGTCAAAGAAATCATCAGGATCCACAAAACTGAATGTTTTAAAAACAAACTGAAGGTGGAAAAGCTTCTTTTTGTTTAATTGGGCTGATGACATCACAAGAGGCACAGGAGTGGAGCCAATCAGATTTCATAGTGAACTTTACAGCAGGCCTGGGCCAATGGGACTCCTCATTAAAGGGGATATGCTATCACATTTGTAGAATAAGTTCTGATGCAGCAAACCATCCCATCCACTGGTGGGTCTGTGCCTTACCAGAGGCACCAAGAAAATTCAGAATCCAAATCTCTCTGGTTCATGCTAATTAGCAACTTCTACTTCCTGTTTACAGCCATGTGTAGCATCAACATTTGACAAACTTATGCTTTGTGTAGTCTTGCTGATTTGCTCCAAACCAGTAGGTGGAAACGCGCCTAGTTCATATTTTTATTTTAGTGACATTTCTAAAGTTCCTGTAAAATTCACATTATAATTAGATGGAAAAATGGCTACTGTGGTTTGGACCATCTTCAGAACAGAACCAGTTAAGACTGCAGGGAGCAATCTTCCCTCCATCCAGAACTTGTAAAGGTCAAGGGTCAGGAAATGGGCAGCTAACATCTCTGCAGACCCCCCACATACTGAACATGAACTGTTGCAAATTGTACCTTTGTGACAGTTCAAAGACACATTTCTTCCCCCAGAAAAATTTAAATTTTTATTTTTAAATTTTCCTTTTTGTGCTTTTTGTGAAATTGTTTGTTTTATTGCGACTGCAGGAGAGAAAAGACGCGTCTGGAGCAGCTGCAGCACGAGCAGAAAGTCATCGAGGAGAGGAACAAGCTGACCAAAGCACTTCTGGCTAAAACAATCGCTGAGAAGTAAGCACTGCCGGGTTCCGGATCGGGTTCTGGATGTTGATCAGGTCAGATGGGGGCGGAGCCAGAACCCACCGCAGTAAACGTCTGCTGTGTTCAGGTCCAAACAGACCCAAGCCGAGGCGGTGAAGCTGAGGCGGATCCAGAAGGAGCTGCAGGCGCTCGACGACATGGTGTCCAATGACATCGGCATCCTGCGGGGCCGGATAGAGCAGGCCAGCTGGGACTACAGCGCCGCCAGGTGGGGAAGAACTCCAGGCTTCCTGACACAAAGCCTGTGCCAAACTGTGCAGAAGGACAAAATTTAAAGTGGCAGTATCATGTAAAATCAACTATTTTTTATTTCTATGAAGTTCTAATGTTATTCCCCTTGAAATTCAACAACAAACCTGAGGAATCATTTAATCTCCATGGCAACCATTCAGCTGTGCAAAACGCCAGGGTGACCTAGCATTTTGCACAGCTAAATATGCAAAACTCCTTCAGACTAGCCAGCAGCAACTAGCAAACAGCTGCTGAGCTCATTATAGGAGCTGCTGCTCAGAGCAGCGCTGGAAAAACATTAAAGGGTTAATAGAGGAGCCATGTTGGGATGACTTCCTGGAGGCGGAGCTTCAGAAACAGAAGGAGCTTCTTAAAGAGACAGAGGCCCAATTTCAAAGCGTTAAATTATGAAGTTAAATTTCTTTTGACTTGACCTGGTTTGTCATTGAGACGTTTCCAACAAGCTCTTGTTTTTTTGTTCTTCACAATTCAAACTGTATTTCTGCGGTCAGAGCTCGACGTCCAGGACGGTTCTGTTCTCTGATTGGAGGAAAACGACGCTTCCCTCACTTCACGTCTTCATGAAACTCTGAAGGAATCTGAAACTCGTCTGATCACACGTTTAACAATCGTCACAACCAATTTAATTCAACCGATTTTTAGAAAAACTGCAGGAAGTAAGTAAGTAAACTTTATTTACTTACTTACTTACTTACTCAGGAAGAATTTGGTCCAAAAGTTAGAATTTTCTTTAATCCAAAAGAAGTCGTAATAATGTCAAAATAAAGTTGTAAGAATTCCAAAATAGTCGCCGAATGTCCAAGTAAAGTCATAATAATGTGAGAGCGACGTTGCAGTAATAAAATTGTAATTTTATTACTAAACCTCCTGGAAAATAATTTCAAGTTAAAGTGAGGAATGTTGAGTCTTACTGAAGTTATACTTCATGTTTTAAAACATCATAACCAAATTATTATCAGCAGCAGAACTGAACCAGACGGACCGAGCCGCTCTGATCTCATTAACTCTACTGGAGCTTCTTTCTCATTAAACTACTTTATTCTAATATTATAACTTAATTTTCATCATTAAAATCAAACCTCTGCCTCCCAGGAAGCGTTATGAGAAGGCCGAGGCCGAGTACGTGGCGGCCAAGCTGGACCTGCACAGGAAGACGGACGCGAAGGAGCAGCTGACCGAGCATCTGTACGCCATCATCCAGCAAAATGAGCTGCGCAAAGCCTGCAAGCTGCAGCAGCTGATGCAGGAGCTGCAGCTGCAGCGGGAGGTGGAGGAGGGCCAAGCCGCCGCCGCAGAGCCTCAGAGGAACGGCAGCGGTGAGGCGGCAGCGCCATCAGCCCTCGGCAGCTCTGAGGTTCTCCAGGAGGAGGCGCTGGTCCAACTGAACACAGAACCAGACTGTAAACGGTCAGAAAACTGTGATGTGGCTCGACCTTTGACCTCCTGACGCTCAGAGCAGAGGATCTTCATCTCACTGATGTCTTCCTCACGTGGCTCCATCACCAGCTGAAGTTCTGACCAGAACCGGGTTTTATTCTGTGTTGACCTCCGCTGCAGCGCCCCCTTCAGGCAGGGCAGGTTTACCTGGAGGACTGCAGGTGTTTCAGGAAGTCACTGGTTTAAAGGAAACTTCTGGATTTTTTCTGTTTGGAGTCACTTTATATTCACTGCAAAAACATAAACTGACCAAGTTTTTCTAGTTCAGATGTTTTAGTTTACCTGAAATAAAATAAAACCAACAAGTAACATTTCAGCTACAAATACAAGTTAAAGTTGATAATTCCTTAATATTGGTGAAAAAGTTCTAGTTCCACTGATGGATTATTTCACTTATTGGATGGAAAAACGTCTCGTTATAAATTAAATGATTATTGACTTATAAGCTGTTTCTTGCTGAAAAGCTACTTGGAGGTTTTTCTTTTTTTAAGTGTACTAAATTATTTGTTCTAGAAACAGGAACAAACAAGTTTTGTGTTTTTACATTGCAGATTTAATGTAAGATGCAGTTTGTTCCAAACTCTTAAATATCTGACTGATTTATTTTAAATACACTCCGATAAATCCTCATTTTTAGTGTAATAAACTCAGTTTTATGCAGGGTTTTTTTTCTAGAAGAACTTTAAGCAGATTCTTTGTTTTACAGTAAAAGATGATCAAAATATTTCCAGATTACAGGTAAGGCTTGTGGACGCTCAGGTAAATGTGATGGTTGCCATGGCGACACGTGGTTCTGGTTCTGTCTGCTGATTCTCCGTCATGAAAACACTACATGAAAATCATTTTCCTTTAATAAACGGTTGAAACACTGACTGTGTCTTGGTGTTCCGACCCGGACCGGTCCGGTCCGGTCCTCAGGACAGAATCTGGGTCTGCGGCGGCGGCTCGAGCCGTTAAACCGCAGGAAGGTTTACAGCTCCGGTCACATCTGGCCGTCTGCAGCAGACGCAGTAAAACAGATTTTAATTGGTCGCCGGGCCGCAGCGGAGGTCAGCGTCTGAAGTCCGCAGCGGCAGGTTTCACCTCCAGTCCGCCGGGTCGGGTTCAGCCGGTCGGTTCTGCTCCAGACAGCTCCGGTTCTGGAAGGCTGGCTGTGCAGGCGCAAAACTTTAAAATAAAACTACAGATTTATTTCATTCTGCTGCAGTAAAAATGCATCAAATCATTTTTAAAACCACAGCAGCTTTAAAGTCCTGCTGACCCAGAATGAGAGTCCAGAAAAGGTTCTGGGTTCTTATTTACATTAGAGACGGGAATTTAACGCGTTGATGTTGATTAATATCGATTTTAACGCAATAAATCGCATTTAGGATTTTTTTTTCTCCCGTCGGAACCTTTGAACCTGCGCGTTTCCTGTACGCCCGTAAATCTGACGCACCAACAAACATTAATAGATGACAAGACGCTTTTAAAAACTTTATTTAAACTACACATAACTGTACATATCGCAAGTATTAATTAAAACATACCGAAAATAAAATGTCACAATATTCTAAAAAAAACTAACAATTATACAAACTGAAAACTCATGTTTTCATTAAGGTCTAATTGGAACTAAATATTCCTGAAACTCAATTTAAAAAAAAGAAAAAATGGTTTTCTCTTAAAAAAAATAGTGTACGTGAAATTTGGCTTCAATTATTAATAAATTGATAAAGAAAAACTTTGGATTAATTTTGCCAAACATGATTTAAACTGAAAACCTGCTGATGATGTGAACTGTCTCTCTGGATCGTTTCTGCTTCACAAACAAGACGGAAGGAAAACATTTGTTCTAATTTATTCCACATTTTAGTAGGAATGAATTTGAAATGAAAATGTTGCTTATTTTGACAATTTATGTTTTACAATTAAAATGTGACTAATTAATTAACTCGATTAAACATTTTGATAGACATATTTCATATTCAAAACAAGTTTTTGGACAAATTTTTCTTTATTTCAAAGGTGACCTCTGACCCTTTCTGCACTTATTTCATACATAAATGACCATTTTGCCCCTGGCTGTTATTTTCTAACAGCCAGGGGGAAAAAGCCATTTTTAACAAACTGTTCTGAAGTGACCAGAACCAGCTGAGCGGATCGGATCCCATCTGGTTCTGCCTCACAGAAACATTCACACCTGCAGCTTCCGGCCCGCACAGGTGAGAAGAAACCCGGATTTACATTTATGCCGTTCATAACTCATCCTCAAATTAATATTGTCCTCATCCGACTGTCACCTGCAGATGATTATAATTATATTTATTATTATTGGTGCATTAATTCACTGATTTGTCTCTAAACTCCTTCAGCAAAGTTTGAACTTTGAACTCCAGAATCGATGTTTCTGTTTGAATTTAATCTGAAATTATAAAACATTTTTGCTCCTTGAACCAGAAATTTCTGTTTTCACGGATGATTATGAGAGAATATGTGTCCGCACAGCTGGAAGATGAAAGTTATTAAAATGTTTCAGATTTAGGAGAGAACTGTGATAATGAGGCTCCTGCTGCTCTGGAAGCCCGCATGTCGCTGTAATCGGCTGCTGATCGCTTCCAGAACCAGCAGCGGCCCATAAATGTTCAGAGGAACCCAAACTCTCCGCGTCAGAACCGCCTGCAGCACATAAACCCGCACTTTGTTTTCATTTGACAGAAATTAGCTGATTGGATGATTGGTGTAAACCCGGAAGCTGGCTCCCTGCAGAGAGCCGCAGCTGATCTGGAGTCGGCTCGGTTCGGCTCGGCTCGGTTCGGTTCTGGATCAACTCCGCAATCAGACGCTGCGTCCGGGTTTCTGAGGAATCACGCAGCAATCAGGCTGGTTTACGGGACGGGGTCGGTCATATAGGCCCAATCAGGCAAATGAACGGGGCGGGTCGGAACCAGGTCCGGTCCGCTGCTGGGCCCGGTGGTTCGGAACAGGTCCGGTCCGCTGCTGGGCCGGGCAGAGCTTTAATGTAATGAGAAGAACTGATGCGGGAAGAAACAGAAACATTACCGCAACAAGCATCAAGGTCCAAACGGAACCGACCTGAAACCAGACAAATTAAATTAATTATATCCGCTAAAAATCTAAAAATTATGAAAATGTAAATATGATTAAAGCAATGAAAATATTTTAAAAACACAGAGAAATAAATTTAAGCCTGGAAAAAACATAAACAATAAAATTTAAAAACTGCAAAAATATTTAAAAAATAAAACACATAGGAACTACAGGCATGATTTTAATGCAAATATTTATATTATATATATAGTGGCTGATTTATTTACTTGGAAAAATCTAAATATATTTATTAGGGAAAAACTCCAGAGTTTTCCCAAATCTTTTGAAAATTCCTCATAAATCATATTTTTCTTTCTTTATAATTAAAATGAGTATTTTTAACAAGGTTATTAATACTATCAGGTTCATTAAGCTGACTGATGTCACCATGTCTCAGACAGTTAAAATCATTTTAATGAAATTTCAAACTAACAGAAAAATCATCATTTAACCCTGAGGTGTCCAAAGTGTGGCCCGGGGGCCGTTTGCGGCCCCTGGACTGACTGTGTGCGGCCCTGGCTTCAGTTCAACATACAAAATGGCTCAGAAGTGAATTAATGTGAATCTTTAGATAATCGCTCTTTGTGTTATCAGCCAGGACTTTTATTGAAAAGTGAACTCTGCTGATCCCAAACCCGCTGTAGTTTAATAAACTTGAGGAAATACAGCAAATATTTTCAAAGAAATATCAATTAAATCCTGATTTTATTGATCAGAACTGACTGAATTGTTCTACTTTTTCTTTCTTTTTTATATTGTTTCCCTATATTTTCTTCTAAAAGTAAATCTGCTGGACTCTTTAAGTTTTGGATCTGACATAATGTACAAATCTGACCACTGACGTGTTTAAAGTTTGTTCGGTTTCATAGCTTGATGATTTATTCCATTTTATTATTTTATAAGCATGAATTGATGATGCGAGTTGTTGAGAAAATAAATTTGAAATAAGCTAGTTCTAAAACCTAACATGTCTTGATTCAAATGGCCTAATTGTGGTTTTAAAATCAGTAACTTATTCTGGCCTATTGACCTTTAATTTACCTGTAGTTCCAGCAGATGGTTTGCTAAGATCGTTTGAACTGCCTTTTGTCTGTGTGGGAAAACAATAAGGAGAAGTTCCAGCTTTTCACACTCATCTGTGCAGGGGTTTCTGGCTTGAGAGAGGGTCAGAGATAGCTCCTGGTTGGAGGAGCAAAGATACGCCTTATTTGAATAAATTAAAGAAAAGAATACACCTTAACTGTAAAACTTTCTACACAGAAGTAACAGATTAGATTTGCTCTTGCAATTCTCCAAAGGCGTCTTTGCTTTTCTTCTTCTTTCCATTTATGTCAGGTAAATGAATGTATGTCTCCGTTGTTCTGCAGTTTCTGTGTAAGTTTATGCATTGTCTTATATTGGATTAAACTCTGTGATTCTGTGACGTCAACACGCATTGTTGTTTTCCTTGTAGCCGCACGCGGCCCGCCGAGAGGACCTGGGATCCAGAGGAAGAGAGAGCCAGACTTTTACCAAAGTTAACCAATTTAGAATCTCTTCCTTAACAGTGTCCTTCTAGACCTGCTGTTTGCATCATCATCATCATCATCATCATCATCATCATCATCATCATGCGGCCTCTTCTTCTCAGGTGAGTCGTTGCTCTTTAGGCCCCGCCCCCATCACACCTTCATGACGCTGATCGATTTACTGACAGGAAACATCCGGGGATTAAATCCGGTCACATTTTTTAGTTTTAATAGTAAAAAGTAAGAAACTAAAACTGCATAAAACATTTGATCTGACGGCTTCATTCCAAAGGTTCACAGGATTATTGCATCATTTCATTGTTTTTATATTTTCTGAGCTGATCGTGAGTTTTTCCTCCAGATGTTGCAGGGAAACAGACCGAGTTCTCATGAAGCGCCGAACAAAGACGCGGAGCCCCGGAGGAGACTCGGGGAGGCCGCTGCTTCCCCTCCTCTTTCTGTTTTTATTCCCGAGCTGGCACCAGAACCGACTCGTAGGCAGGAAAAGAGAATCTGGGGGGAGAGCTAATGATGAAAAAGTCTCCTCCATCGCTGCGCCTTCATTAAATACATGGAAAGAACGAGCGGAGAACATCTGGATCCAATCTGCGCCTCTTTGATGGCATCAAGTGTTTTTTTCCCAGATCGGGGGGAGGAGGGGGGGGCTGGAGGCTACGGGGTGTCTGTGGGTCCATGGCAGCTCAGAGCCCCCCCTCACACACACACACACACACACACACACACACACACACACACACACACACACACACACACCGGGGCGGTTAAACTGCAGCTGGAGGCCAGTTTAATATTCAGAGAAGCTGCAGAAACTCGAAGCTCAACCGGAGAAAGTTTCAGTGAAGCAGCGAACCGAACCGGGCGGAGTTCCCAAAAATGACACTGTAAAACATCACAGCTGCTTCTGGTTGTGTCTGCTGGCTTCTTCTCTCTGAGTCAAAGAAATCTTTCTGCTTTTCTGGAACTGAAACGTTTGAGTTTGTGAAAGATAAACTTACAGAGTTAACTTTTTATTAGATTTAATTTACAAAAAGAAAAAGACACTTGAGGAATTTTATTTATTTTAATTTAAACGGAGTAGCTCTTTTAAAGAAATGTGTTCAACTGGATGTTTTGTTGCATAACGTGAAATAATTTGGCTTAAATCTCAGTATAAAATTAAAACAACTCACTACTGAATGTTAAGGAGTCTTCACAACTTCAGAAAACTGGTTTTGTTGTTAAAACAACTTGATGAAATTAAAATTCTGAATTAAAACAATTTTCTAGTTGATTTTTGTTGCATATTAAACTTAAACCACCTTTAAGAGTTTTACAGTGTAAGATTAGAAATTCTTCAACATATTTTCACTCAAGTAAAACTAATCTGGTAAGAAATTACTCAAGAGTAAAAAGGTATTTGGTAAAAAGTTTACTCAAGTACTTTATTAATATTTAAAAATCACATCGTCAGACGGAGAAAAATCAGTTTAATTTAATGAAAAACTTTAACACAAACTGCAGGTGAGTCTGAGTTTTGGTTAAAACATTTTTCATTCTGTGGGTAAAATGTGGAGCAAAAATATTCATAATAAAATGACCCAAGTAAAAATAACATTTACAGTGTAGTAAAAAAACTCCTAAAAGTGAATTTAAAAAAAAACAGTTACCCAAGTAAATGTAACTGAGTAAATGTAACTAGTTAATACCCAAATGAAAGATTTCTTCCAAGCAGGATCTGGATTTTCTCCATCTGAACTGTTAAAACATGGAGAGAGAAAACTGTCTCTGATTGGCTGGAAAACACCTGAGAATGAATCCTGGACTCCGACCTGAACCTGGTGTCTAGAACCCAGAGGTCGGACCGACAACCGGAACCAGTTCTGAGGATCAGATCGGATCGGATCGGATCGGATCGGATTTGACAGGAACCATCAGGACAGAAGAAGAAGAGTTTATAAAACATCTATAATCCTCCCCAGCAGTGATGGGAACCTAATAGTGCTAATAGTTCATTTAAAGTCTAGAGGAATGAACAATCTAAGTTCCTTATTTAGAGGAAGCTAATGCTAAAACACTTTAGCAACACGGCATTTAGCAGAAGAAAATCCTTCAACACTCATTTCAACCACGCTGATCATTTAGCAGCACAGCTACGACTCGTCCTTTCACTCTGCTTTTACTTTTATAACCAAAACGTAAAATCATGTCAAATTTTATTAAACTGAACCTTTATAAAGCAGCCAAGAAAATTAACGCTTTAGAAAAGAACATTCTAGTTAGAGAAAGCTAAGTGTGCTAAATGTTTTCGGGGCAGGAATGCTAATGAAACATTAGCTCCGCTATTAGCATATTAATGGAGGTGTTCACTTCCCACCAATGACAAACAGGAACAGATATGGATCAAAATCTAAGAGTTTTACTTTTTTCAAAATGTTATTTAGACATCAAAAATAATGAAAAGGAAGAGAAAACATTTTATTCCTGCCTGCTGACCTCAGCAGCTTCCTGGTTTCTGTTTGCTTCTGTTTTCAGATGTCGCTCCATTCTTGACCCTCCATTTTCCCTCTGTCATTAGAAAATCATTTTTATTTTCACATTCCTGAATCTTCATTTTGGTTCTGAAATTATGAGTCATTTTAGGTTCTGAGTGATTATTGATTTATTGGATCATTTCTCTTTTAGTCATCGAGTTTATATTTGTTAAATGAAGACTTCCTGGTTTATTATCACTGTTATTGATTCTTTGTTATCTTTTGGGAACTGATTTTTTAGTTTTGACCGAACTGAACCTGTTTGTTGGATCTTCTTGTTCCAAAGGTCCGAAGTTTCTGGACCTTTAGTGAAAACAAAATGGCTGCAAAAAAAGTGAATAAAACTATGATGGCTGCTGGTGCAGTTTTTGTTTTAGTGATTTATGTTTCAGCTGAGTGACAGCAGAATCTGTCAGAAATAACAGATTTAAAAACAGGGCGGGAGGGGGAGGGGGAGAGAGAGAGAAAGAGAGAGAGAGAAAGAGAGAGAGAGAGAGAGTCCTGCCTCCTCGCGCCTCGGCCAGTTTTGCGCATCTGGCCGTCCTTCACCCGCAGCAGCAGCAGCTCTTCCTGCTCAGATGTGACTCGGTCCAACTCGGAGCAGAACTTGTGATTCCTCTCCTCCTCCAGCTTCCCTCCTCTCCTCTCCTCTGCCGCGCCGCGCCGCCGGATGGATTGGTCGCTCTGGGTTTGATCGGGACTCGGTTCGGGACTCGGTTCGGGACTCGGTTCGGGCTCTCCGCGGCTCCTCTGGATGTGAACAGCTCCGCGGAGCCCAGTCTGAGTGCGGCTGCTTTCCGGGGATCTGCTCGCTGTGATCCTCCTGAGCGCTGCGCCTTTTCCGCTTCTCCTGCGTTTGCGCCATGACTTCCAGCTATGCGCACGTAATGGACCGGCAGGCCGCCATCTCGAACCGGCTGGAGAGTCCCATCACGGCGAACCTGGACAACCTGCAGGCCAAGAAGAACTTCTCGGTGAGCCACCTGCTGGACCTGGAGGAGGCCGGGGAGATGGTGGGAACCCAGGCCGACGAGGGCGTCGGGGAGCCCGGGCGGAGCATGTTGGAGTCCCCGGGGCTGACCAGCGGCAGCGACACCACCCAGCAGGAGAGTAAGTGTGCGCAGATGGAGTCCGACTGTCAGCCGCAAACTAAACTCATCTGTTTTCATCACGTGCCCGCGGAGCCGCGCGCGCGCGCCCTGGCCATGCATCATCCTGACGGGCTCCCCGCAGAGCCGCCATTACTCCTCAGCCGGGCTTTGAAGTCCGCGCGGCGCGCTGGTGGACCCGGAGAGGGCGGGAGGCTCCGGGCCATAAATCTGCGCCGCTGACCTCAACCAGGCCGCATTTACGCTGCAGGTTTCCTCTGCAGACAAAGAACAACATAATAACTCAGAAAATATGAGTCACATGATGACGGAGCGCGGCCTGATTGGCGCAGAGCTGCGGAGTTTTCCCTCAGTTCCTGTTAAAATTCTGATCAGGTGTTTATTTACTTCAGAGAGAGGAAGGAGTTAAACGTTCCATCATTTTGTGCGTAAAAAGCGCATTAAAGCGCCAGAACTTCCTCATTAAAGGCGCAAACCGCCGCGCCGCTCGGCCTCCTCTGCGCGCCGCAGAAAGAGTAAATAAACCGCCTCTCCTCCTCTCCTTTTGCGCCAGTTGACGGAACCGCTTTGGGTTTTAATGACTGTTTTTGTTATTTCTCTAAAGGGGGGGAAAGCGCAGAGCTGTGCGGCAGGAAGTGCGCGGGTCACGTCGTTAATTCACGCTTATTTTCAGCCTGTCAAACACTCTCAGATGATCCGAGCCAATCATCTGTCATAATTAGCGCGCGTGTCCAGCCACAGATCAGCCAATCAGAGCCGCTCTTCATTTATGACAAAATAAATAAATTAAATTAAAAAACTGGATTTTCATCATCAGGAAAATTATTGTTGCGGGATAAGTTATGCTTTTTCATATATTTACTCATAAATGCAACAGATGGATGTTTTTAGGCCGTTTAAATAATTTAATCCTGTCATATCACTTCTGGTTCTGGTTCCGGTTCTGGATTGATGACAGGAGAAACTTTTAAATGACGCCATGCAGTCACACGTGATGAAGATGAGGATGAGGATGGCTTTGACTGAAGCTGCAGGTTTTTAGTCAAAGTGCCGCTCAGCCGCTGC
Source organism: Poecilia latipinna (assembly GCF_001443285.1). NCBI lineage: Eukaryota > Metazoa > Chordata > Actinopteri > Cyprinodontiformes > Poeciliidae > Poecilia > Poecilia latipinna. Next base: position 95,479 of record NW_015113159.1, on the reverse strand, counting down.
GTCATGAAAACGACGCAAACTTTTCAGTTTCAAATATTTGCAGCCAAAATACAAACATTAATATTTGAAATATATTTTTAAATTATATTTGTAATTGTTTTATTCTGTTTTTCCTTCTCGTGCAAATTTTAAGGCCAAACCAAAAGAAAGATGCTCAGAGATTTATCAAAAAATATCAAATTAAAACATTTTAATTAATTCAATAACATATTATTACTTCTTAGTTTTTATTGCTATAATCGTTTTTGTAAAAAAGACTAAAAGTTCATAAACCTCCATGTGGCAGATTGGACAGTTTTCCACTGAGCAGCAATCTGCCGCTCATTTTGCGGCTCATTCTGCCGCTGCAGCGTCACTTTGCCGCACATCAAACCTCCGCTGAGTTTTAGCCTCAAACTGCGTAATTCAGAGGCAGGACATTTATTTTTAGCTTTTTCTGCGTTTAGTAGAAAAAAACAAAAACTGAGAATTATGAGTAAAAGTTTTTACCCCAAAATGTGAAGAAATAATAGAAGTTAAAAAAAAACAATTTCCCCTTTTTTCTGAACTAAAACAGTTTTAGATTTAATAAATAATTATTTTAAATTATGTTTGTTACATTAGTTAGAGCTTATGATGATTTTAAATTTTGATATTTTGTGTAAAAATGACAAATTGAGCTGAAGGAAAATAAAATCTGTTTTAGCTTCTGACCCCAGAAAAACAGTCAAATTAATTTCCTGTTGAATTATTTTAAAAAATGACTGATGACAAAAATCTGCAAAACAGAACCAGAATTATATAAAATTGTTTATTTCCTTTTAATTCAGATCTTGGTTATTTTTAGACATAATTTGACCAAAATAATAATATTCATATTTTTATAGAACCTGAAAATTCTTTACTTTTTACCATGAAGGAGATTTTTTTCATTTTAACTCCAGTTTTGTTGTAAATCAGGTGATTTTAGAAAATAATCAGATCATTTTTGGTGAAGATGAAACCTGCTGCTGGTTTTCCTTCAGAGGAAAATGTTCTGATCCAGACGTTCTGCAGAACCCGGCTGCCTCTGACTGGAACGCAGCTGAAGGAAATGATGTTTTCATTTCTCTAATCTGTTGGTTTTCAGCGCAGGGGCCCCGGGCCCCCGGCCAGGGGTCACCAGATAAACCCCAGAGGTCAAAGCCTGATTAGCTGAAGGAAAACAAATCAGTTCAGTTTCATCTGGAGCCAATTGGATCAGATCAGAACCAGAACAGCAGCCACTAAATCAGGACCGAGAATATTCCCTTACATCTATAATAATCAATATGCAGCTTTCTGTTAAAGGTCAAAGGTCAGCGAGAAATGAATCACCCGACAGACAAATACTACAGCAAATTTTAAAAAGAAAAAACAAACAAGAAAAAATATTTGAGTTAAATCTTGAAACAATGTTTGGAGAAAATGTTTTGGTTCTGATCAGTAAAGCGGTTCGGATTTAAACGCTGAGCCTGAAGAGACGTTCAGGTTCCTGAGGAAAATCCGTCATATGAAACTTTATCCTGCTAAAAGCTAAAACTAAAAATGAGAGGAAACCTGAAAACAACAAATCAGCCCTGAGTTCAACCTGCTGACTGCAAAACAAACAGGCAGCCGATGACACAGTGTGTGTGTGTGTGTGTGTGTGTGTGTGTGTGTGTGTGTGTGTGTGTGTGTGTTCCCTCTGAACTCATCAGTCTCTTTTCTCTAAAACTTCTCAGCAGCTTTGATATAATTTTTCACTCATATCCCAATTAGTATAATTTATTTTACACTAAATTTGTGGTAAAAACCAAAATGATTTAATATCAAAGTCTTTAAATTTATTTTTATTAACAAAATCAGACCTGAAATGTTTCTGAATAATTAGTCAAATAAAACAAATAAAATTGTTGAGAAAAAATGACAAAATGAAAAATGTAAAGAATTTTCCAAATTAAAATATTTTTAAAATAATTCCTAATTTAGTTAACCAGGTTTTTATTTCTAACAAAATACTCTAAATATTTTTAAAATAATTTCTCGCTACGTGAAGTTTATAATAATTTAATTCATATTTTAGAAACTCCCGGCTGCAGCTCTTTTATTTTTACGCTGGATACAAAAACGTAATAAATTTTACATCTGTATTTATTTTATGAGTTTATAAACTTTTACAAATAAATATTTTGAGAAATCAGCGGAAGTTTTGGAGGTTCTTCCTGTTTAGATCCGGTCAGTCCGGCTGAGTTTGGACCCGATGAACAGATTCGGTTCGGTGAAGCTGTTCTGGGCCGCAGCTGGACGGGTTCCCGGTTCCTGCCTGTTTGTAATTAGGACTCTTTACGCCGCGTCTCTGGTGAAAGTCCTGTTTTGTGGTTTTGTTGTGGAGCCGCAGGCTCCGGTTCCTATGCAGGAACGTTCACCAGGAGGTTCGGTTCGGTTCTGGAGGTTGTTTCATTTAACAGCGAATTAAGACGAGTTTGATTCGTCTTATAGAAATAATGACTCCGCTATAACAGCAAAGCGGGATCCAATGGATCAGATTAAATCTGGTTCTGTTGCTTTAAATAAACATTTATGGGTTCTTTTTTTTTTACCATGTAAAGAGCCGGTTCTCTTCTCGGTTCCGCTGAATAAAACCCGGTTTAATGTTTCACAACCTTCAGATAAAAGACACCTTAGAATATTTTAATTATCATCTGCAGGAAATTTAACTTTTGGGATTAAAAATAAAATAAAAACAGAAAATTTGACAAAAACAGATTTTTTTTCTGTTCATAAACCAACACGTCAAATTCAGTGCAATTAATCAGTGAAACAAAGCAGCAATTGCTGCTTTATATCCATATTTTAAACATGATCAATGAATAAAGTTTATTTGTACAACATAATTTGTCATCATAAAAACTCAAACAGTCGAGATTCTGATGAGTGTCCTCACCAAAATCATTCCTGAATGTCCAGTTCCGTTTATTTTGGTTCTTTGTGATTTTACGGAATGAGCAAAGATGAAACAGATTTAAAATGTTTTTTAATTCTTTTCACTTTTGCTTCAAATTGATCAGAAACATTTTGGGTGAGACGTTTGGAAAAATCTGAAATTCTGCAACAATAAAACTGAGTAATTATTCAGATACAACAGGACAGTTTGCGGTTCAACCTGATCGGAGACGCTTGATGATCTCCATGGTAACCGTCTCTTCCTCCTCCTCCTCCTCTTCCTCCTGCAGACGAGCAGATGAACACGGAGGAGAAGAAGAAGCGGAAGCAGCGCCGGAACCGGACCACCTTCAACAGCAGCCAGCTGCAGGCGCTGGAGCGGGTCTTCGAGCGGACGCACTATCCGGACGCCTTCGTCAGGGAGGACCTGGCCCGCCGGGTCAACCTCACCGAGGCCCGCGTCCAGGTGAGGCTTTTATTCTGAAATCACCGGTGTGGTTCGCTTTAACCGCCGACACTCCCCAGATAAATGTATTTAGCTAATAACGCGGCTCAGTGGCTGAAAGTGATTAACATGTTTAGATTTGTCATCAGGGAAACGATAAGAGGTTTGTGGTTCATTAGAGACGCCGCCTGCCGCCACACCAGGTTTCTATCTTCTGCATGGATCTGGCGGTGTGTGTGTGTGTGTGTGTGTGTGTGTGTGTGTGTGTGTGAGGACTGGATGCGATCAGAACACTGGATGTAATGATGTGTAATTTCCCCCGGCGGCTCTCAGATAAAGTGCAGCACATGAGGCGCTGCGGCCAGATCTCATCCTGACTCCGCTGAGGGACTCCATTAATGTTTATCGGCAGCTTCTGCAATTAATTAATCTCAATTAATCCACAAAATTACCAGTTATTTAAAATAAAACACCACATTTCCTGCTAAATTATTGGAAAAACAGACACATGAGCTCAACAACAAAGATATTTGTTAATTTTTAATCTATTCTTCAGCCATCAGGTTTCCTGACGCTAACATTAGTGTTAGCTGCTACATGTTAGCATTGATGCTATTTTAGGATAGCATAGTTTCACTGATAGGCTAACTCCTTTCAGCACAACTTGAACACAACAAATATTTGTCATGTCCAGGGTCCAATCAGGTCGTTTAGAAGCAGAAATGAACCGAGAAAAGCAGCTTTATCACCGCTGCTGTTAGCGGATGTACCTGTGCGTCCGATTTACGGGCGTACCGGAAACGGTTCCTGTCGGAACCTTTGTATGTATGAAAAAAGATTAATGGATAAAAATTTTCAAACCAATGTAATTAATTAACTGAGGATTTTTTAATCAGATATTAATTTAATTTGGCACTACTTTGTCAGCCAAATAACGCCTGTGTTTCTACACTGTTGATGGTGACTTTGCCACGTATTCTTCCACCAATCAGTTGGGTTGGAAATCTGGAATAATGCAGTGACTGAGGCACTATTTTCTCAGGGGATTGTTGGAAGGATATATAATAAAATGTAGATTTCTTTGTCTAAAAACAGATCAGTCTGAGTAAAAGTTGTTAAAGATTTTAACACAGCTTTGTTTTTGTATTTGTCTGTTTTTCTGGCTCCATTTTTGGAATCACTTTAAATGTTTCCTTTCGCTGCTCCACATTTTGTTTTGAGCTCTTGAACTTGTTGGAAATCTGAGTTTTTCCTGAGAAAGCTGCTCCTATTTCTGCTCCTGCTGGAGTTTGTTTGTTTGTGTGGAGATGAAGCTGCTGGCGCAGTCGGCCGCGGCGTCGAGGCGTCCTTCGGCTCAGGAAGCAGAGAAAATTAAATAAATATGTGACGTAAAAGTCAAGCAGTGAAAAGTTTCTCCATGTTTTCTACATAAATCCTGACACAAGCAGCTGCAGGACGTCCAACTCATAGAAAACTAGTCCTGCTCAGTGGAAGGATACGCAGAGAAACACTGATGTTTTCTGGATAACAAAATAGACCCTACACATTAATACAGACTTTTCTTAAAAATCTAAAACCAAATGAATCTCAAATAAATCAGATTTTTATAATGCTTACTCTGTTTCTGTGTAGGATCTATTTTCTTAGCCAAAGAACGGCAGTCGTTTTGATGAACGTATTCTTCCGCTGGTCAGAAGAGTTTGTTTCAGACTCTGGGAATTATTCCTGTAAAGATTTAAAATCTGTAGTTTTCCAGGTTTTTTCCGAGGTTTTCCTTTGAGCTAATCGTTTAATCCAGAACCGAGGGCGTTCTCCGGTTCCAGGAGACGGAGGAAGAAGAAGTAAATAAGTCATGTTAAAGTAGTGTGACCTGTAAATATGAGTAAACCTCTATAAGGAGCAGCTGCTGAGGAACCTGATTGGTGGAAGGATACGTTGGTGAGAAAAGATTTAATTCAATTTTATTTATCAATTAAATCCTGAATTTTTCCAAAATGTTTCAGTCGCCTGAGATGCTGAGGATTTTTACGCTTCTTCACTTTCACACCAGTCGGTTATTTTAATAGTTTTAAACTGAATGACGTCATCGTTATGGGCTTATTTCCATGCTGCCTCTCATCGTATCCCTCCTCTGCTGAGACCGGATCTCCTTGTCTGTGTTAATTAGATTTTAAATATTTTTCCTGTTTTATCTTTTTCTTCAGAGAAACAAGTGAAACTAAAGCGACGCTGTGTGAAAATCTGACAGTTTTATCTGGAATGTATCTAAAAGCAGAAACAGAATCCTGCACCTGATTGGTGGAGGGATACCTGGTGAAATAATCGAGCCTCTCTGCCGTGACGGTGAATCAGTTTGAATCGATTTGAAGGGAGAATATTTGAGGTGCTGATTTGAACACGTTGATCTCAAATCGGCACCAAACTGAGAGGATCCAGGAACTAAACTAAACCGATTCCTCACATTTCTGATCACCTGCTGATCACTTATTTATCACTTTTTACTTGAATAGTAGAAACAAAATAAACAATAGCAGAATATTTTCCTCCTTTTTTGCAGGCCGTTTTGTGATGTGTACTGTAGAAATCTAGTCGCTGTCTCTGGTTTTAGTGTCAGATGTTTTCATATCAACACGTTTCCTCCTCTGAAAACAAGCCCTTAACGTCCCTGTTGGTTTCCAGACCCTTCCAGGCTTATTTTGTGAATTATTTTGACTTTTAAGATCCAAATGTCAGGAGAGTTTTGTGACTCATTCGGCTGCAGCTGCGGCAATCGTGCGAGGAGCAAAACAGATTTTATAGGCGACGAACACATGTTGGGAAAACGGCTCTGCAGAAAACGTTCCTGCAACTGTTGTTTTAAACGCATTAAGGTTGCAGCCAATAAAGCAGGAAAACAACCAACCAGCCCTCCTGTTGGTCTGAAGCTGCAGATAAACTCTACCTCCTCTCTCGCAGCTCACTGAAAGTTTTTCTTCTGCGGGGAAACGGAGGAAATGGTGATGTTGGCGCGAGCGGAGCTGCACATCTGTGATTAATGTGCAGAAATCCTTTGATAAAAGAGACTCATTCCAGAGGCTGTGCGTCAGCGAGGCCCTGTGAGCGCCGGCAGCTTCTAATAATGGATTTGATTTCACAGCAAGAAACAACATCCCGGCCCCCCCAGTCCGCGCTTTGAGTCATCGCCTTTCGCCGAGGACGGAGGCAGCCGGGCTGATGAGGCCTGGAGGAGGAGGAAGAAACCTCCTCACATGTCATGATTTAAACTTCTAGATGGCTCTGGTCTCTGCGGCTGAATTTAACTGCAGATAATGAGCGAAATCCCGGGAACCAGATATGAAAAGGCTGTTCTGTTGGGGCCAGGATCCGACCGGGCGCTGGGACTCCGTCTGGGCCGCTTGGCCTGCTGCTCCTTTCTGCGCGTTTCTGAGCCGTTTCTGCCATTGAAGCCAAAAAACGGCTGGCTAAGCCTGAAACTACTGCAGAAAGTAAAAGATATCCAGCGGTGGGAAGTCCTCAGGATGTTAGCTGCAGCATTTCATGCTAGCTCAGAGAATCAGAGAATTCATGGACGAGTCGAGCGAGCAGCTCCTCATCCATCCATCATCAGGGTGGAAACACTTCCACTCATCTGCTAGTACAGAGCTAATGTTTCCTTTAGTGCTTTAGCAGTTTGCTAACTCTGAAAGTCTTTAGCACACTTAGCCTCCCCTAAATTAATTTGTCCAGATAAATCCCAAAGCACTGATTTAGTTGGATGCTCTATGAACTTTCAGCTGAATAAAGTTTTGGTTTTGGTTATTAACTTTTAAGAATCCTTCATGTAGTTGAATGTTTATATATTTATGCTCTTATTTTGAAGTGAGTAACGAAAAGTTCTGTTTCCTCTCCTCCATTTCTCTTTGTTAAGAAACTTTATTGAGCATTAGTCTTAGCTTTCTCTAAATACTGTGTTGGTGTAGCGCTTTAGCGTTAGCTTTAGCTTTAGCGGAACTTTATGATTGGTGCTCTAGGGTGAGTGATGCTAACTCTTTAGCTACATTTTAAGGGGTGGGTGGTGCACATTTCCAGCCCTCACAGCTTTTATAGGATTCAAAAATAAAATGAAACTAAAGATTATGTCAAAATCTCCAACTTTACTCCTGAAACATCCCTGAAGTTAATCTTGTGATTGTCAAGATAAGCTGCTGAAAGAGGAAAGTCCTTAGTTTGGGATTTATAGAAAGCAGCCAAGTTTCTTGAACCTTTTCTTCTTCACTGAAAGTTTTCAGAACAATGATGAGAAAACAGCGTTTTTTTGAAAATGTTGAGTCACTTAAAGTTTATTTTTCAATTTATTTGCCCACAAGGTAAAAAGCAGAACATAGAAATATTGTGAGAATGCTTTTAAGCCATAATCCCAGTTTTGTCTCGTGGCTGCTGTGTTTTGGGGCATTCTAACCAGCCGTTTTGCTCGTGTTCGGCTTGCGATGCGCGGTTGGTCTCACTGCTGCTGTCTTCCTGTCGTTCCAGGTCTGGTTCCAGAACAGGAGAGCCAAGTTTCGCAGGAATGAGCGAGCCATGCTGGCCAGCAAAAACGCCTCGCTGCTCAAGTCTTACTCAGGAGAAGTCACGGCGGTGGAGCAGCCCATCGTGCCACGCCCCGCACCGCGCCCCAACGACTACCTGTCCTGGGGCAGCGCTGCCCCCTACAGGTACAGTCTGCTTCTTCAACCCGAGTCGACCCAAAGCTGTGATTCTTCCCTGGTGCTGTACTTCAGTACACTGCAGTTAAAAACTAAATTAGAAGCTTTATCTTTGCAGCTAATGGCTCCCAGTTGTCGTAAACCCTAACAGTGTCTGTTTATTGGACTTTAAGCATCCAAACAATGTGTTTACTGGTGGTTGTTGGAGAGATTTAATAAAATGCAAACTGACAGGGATGCTAATTGAATGATTTTTACGCTCATGTTGGATTTTGAGGTCTTTACTGTTGAGAAACCTCTTTTATATCCAACTTACCTCATCAGACCGAACCGGATGATCTCAACAGGGATCCAGATATATTCTGTTAGCCGGTAGCTGGGCTCAAGCTAACTCTGGAGTTTAACTGGGACACAGAGAAAGCTCCCAGTCTGACCAGTGATCAGCCAAAGGTAAAGCCAGTACAACCAGGACTCACCAATGAGAAAATGACGACGCCTTCGTTAGTGCTGGAAAGTCAAAGGTTTCCAACTTCAGAATTCAACATGGCTGCAGTATGTATCCAAAACTCATCAGCTGCAGCAACAAGCTGCTCACTTTACGGTTTTTATCACTAATTCATATGTTGATGCTGAGTTTGAAAGCATAAATGCTCATGAGTGTGGTTGTGTTTAAAGTAATGTCCGTCCCACACCAGCAGCTTCAGCAGTCGCTGTTTTTGGTAAAACTGCTGATGCTGCACATTTTCTGAACAGACAAACTTTCCTGTCCTCTTTTCTGCAAATTAGGAACATGTCATCATTTTTCTTCAAGCTTTATTCAGAATACAAAGAGTTGTGAAAAACTAGTGATTGCAAGCACTGTGGTTTATTTGAACACCACTGTGTGCTGCTGTTAGCACGCTAAAGCAGCTAAAGCAGCTAAAGATAGCTAGCCTGGTTACTGTGCATAAAAACCAGAAAAAAACTATTTTTATTCCTCAAAGAAAATCTGTTTACATCTGATTGGATTTGATGGATCAATAAATATATAAGCTAACTGTTAACACAGAGTATCATCCATGCTTTGGCTACTAGCATGTTATTATTAGCTTAGCGGCTAAATTAATCTGACTAACTAAATACAACATTTCCAGGAACAGAGAAAGATTTGATAAAACAAAATAAAAACTTTAGTTTGTTCCAGTAATTTTATAAACGTTCTCTCAGCATTTAGTGACGAACAAACATTTTCTTTGCTCAGGTCTGAGGATGAAAGTCAAGTTCAACACCAGTTCTGGTCTGATGAGTCTTAAACATCACATTCTGTGTAAAGAAAATGGAAAACGTTTGCGTGTTTTCTTATCAAGCGTCGCTGCAGGAGCCGGAGAAATGTGAAGCATGAAGAAGTTCAGTAAATGTTCTGTAGAACATCTTGGTTCTGGTTCTGGTTCTGCAGAACATCTCTGGGCTGAAGAGGCTGAGCTGATGCTTCAGTAGCTGCGGCGGCGTCTCGCTCTGTTATCGTTTCATTTCCTCCCGCTCCGCCGCCTCAACATGCTCCTCATTCCTCCTCATGTCTTCATCTCCTCTGATCCGTCTGAACTCAGCTGCAGCTCACAGAAACTATTTCTATAAAAACGCTGAAAACGTTTCATCATCAGCCTTTAATGTGCAGGAAGAGTCTCAGTGCTACTTCAGAACCAAACTGTTTGACTTTGTCTGAATTATAAAGGCCAAAAGGTTTGTGGCCAAACAGACTGTAAGCTTTATTCATAACAAAGTTCATAAAGATGAACAGAAAAGGCGTCGATATCGACGTCCAACAGTTTCTATCTGGAACTCAGTCCAGGTGTTGCAACATTACGGTCAGATTAGGAGAATATTTCTGTAAATGACGAGAATAAACGTAGAATATTATGAGAAAAATGTATATTGTGAGAATAAAGTTGTAATATTATGTTGAAAGCCATCAAAAACAATATGAATGCAAATAAGAAAATTGTGCATATAAGTCAAAAAGTTGTGCAAATTCTTAAATAAGTAAAACTATGTGGCGTTTATTTGCTCTGCAATAATCTTTAATATAATGTTACCTGAATAAAGTCTTAGTAATATGAAAATAATCGTATTACAAGAATAAAGTCTTAATATTACACAGATGAAGTAGTAAATATTAGAGAACTCCTAAACTAAAGCCTTTAGTTTGTGAAATAAGTTTAGCATCTTGTTGGTGTCGGTTTTATAAATAATTAATATTTTAACTCATCATCAGGATAACTGTTAAAGGTTTTTATATTTTAACTCTGGATTCATCCGTTTCTAATCTTCCGTTTCATCTCCACTCTAACCAACTGAATGAAAATAATTCGGTGTAAAACCAGACCTCGTTACACCTGCCGATTAAAATCAGAAGGAAATGTCGACTGAACCTGTTGGTGAAAAACATCCGTAGTTTGTTCTGCTGTTGTTCAGAATCAGTGAATCTTCACCGACTGAGAGGCTTTAATAGCATCACTGTGCTGCTAAATGTGCAGTTAGACCCGGTTCTGACCCGGTTCTGACCCGGTTCTGACCCGGCTCTGACCTGGTTCTGAT